>NC_090869.1:42001343-42016343 GCF_036669935.1 Montipora foliosa
TTGGACTTTGAAAGAGCAGAATGGAGTGCGATCTGTCAGGTCCTGCCGCATGCAAAGTTGATGGGCTGCTCATTTCATTTCACACAAGCCCTATGGAGGAACGTTAGTGCCATAAATTAAAGTTATGCCTGAATGTAGAGCGGTTTTCGTGTGAGACCAGTCATTACTTTCACGAACAGAACGAAACGAAGCGTCTAGTTGGGTACCCTAGATTTTGCGCAAATTTCAGCCTTTCATTCTTTTAAGATACCTTATTACATGATTTTTTTGCGACACGTGAATTTCGCGATTTTGAGGTTCACATATTTCGCATATCCACGTACATTAAATATTCCTTCCTGCAGACTCCAAGGAGAAAATGTTGCCGTTTAGTTTCATGACTGATCCTGTTTAATAAGGTTTGCGAAAATATCTTGATACGAATCAACAGGCGGTAGCACTTCTTTTCCATTGAAAACACCCTTTATTCCGGCCTTTTCCCACCCTTTCAAAACATAAACCTTTCTTTGGCATTCGGTGCTGGTGAAAAAGTTATACAATTCTATCAACCAGGGCGAAATTCGCGAAATTAACATGTCGCGAAAATTTCATGAAATAAGGTAAGTTATTCAAACAAAGAGTGTAAACTAGCATTCCTTTTATATGTGTTTTACTAGGTACAAGAGTTTGGGCTTCAGGAATCATACATGCAAGACCGTGGCACACACGACTTCATTCGGCAAACTATGGCCCTGCCATTCCTGCCAGCCGAAAATATCAAAATGAGGTTTTCTCGCCTCCAACGCCGAGCTAGGACCGAGTATTTGAAGAAATACATCAGCTATGTTGAAGACAACTGGATCACCAGTAAAACCTTCCCACCAACCACCTGGAGCGTCTACTTGGAGGTGGTGGGGACAAACAACGATCTCGAGGGACAGCACAATGGCCTCAACCGACGAACTAAAGGCAAATCTCAACTGCCCCTGTATGTTCTCATACAGCTTCTTCAGAAGGAAGCGTCGCTGGTTGCCCTTCAAGTGAGACTTGTTTCCGACCGAAGGCTGCGGAGGCACCAGCGAACGACTTATAAGAACATGCAAAAGAACCTGTTCAACTTGTGGAGTCAGTATGAGAATGGAGAGAGAAGTTCCAAGCAGCTGCTAGAGGCCTGCTCGCATTTAGTAAGGCCACTTTGAGTTAGTATTATTCGTTATTAGTAATTTGGTTTTCATTGCATGCATGCAATGGAGAAAATAAGTTCTATTTGATAGGTTTTAGTGGCAGTTGATAATATACTATAAAATATATCTTCTCTTAAGTATAAAGCAATATAAAGTTGGAAATGTAATAAGTTAAGAATTTTATCACTAGCGCCGTTTGTAATATATTGTAAATTTATTCGCTTTAGCTGGATTCAATAAAATTGGCAGCTTATTTACACACTTCCGCCTTCTGTTTGTTAAATATACATTCTTTTAACTGGCAGAGTTCCTAAAGTTAACTGCATAGCATGTCAATAATAATCGCATTGTGACAAAATAACATCTTATCTGCAGTAATTTTGTCCATCTCTTTCGCTGCTGTTATTCAACAAACGGGAAAATTACATTGCATTGACTGTCGACTCTAGGTCTTTGTTCACGCGATCGACGATCGATCGCATTTGCGAAATAGTGTGGTTTTGATCAAGTTGACCTTTCATTTTCTCTCCAGAAAAATTTGTGACAAAAATGCCGTCTTATCTGCAGTAATTTGTCGATCGGTTTCACTGTTTTATTACACAAACGGAAAAATTACATTGGATTGACTAAAGCTAAGGCCGTTGTTTATGTAATCGACGAACGATCGATGGACTGCATTTTCGAAATAGCATGATTTCGATCGAAGTTGAGCATTTATTTTCTCGCTAGAATTATATTGTGACAAAATACTATCTTATTTGCAGTGGTTTTGTTGTTTTCTTCTTCGGGGGCAAATTGTCTGAGGGGCAAATTGTCCGGATACCACCTCTACACTACGGAAACATCAACCTCAATTTGGCAAATTTAAAGCTAATCCTAATCTGGCTCAGGGGTTGCCTTTTCCTTCGCTGACATGAGTGGCACGAATGGTCTATCCAGACAACTGGTTAGTCATTTCTATGTTGTTTCAAGGTGGTCAACTGTTTTACACAATGATTATCATAGTACAGAGTTTAAGACGTAGGCAAACTGACATATTGGACGTAAGCGAAACGACCAAAATTCCTGCACACCGTCTGTAAAATGAAAATTTGGTTAGACTGAATTAGGCCTAAATAACATTCAGGTTAGCCCTGTTTACAGTTAGCTCTCAATAATAGTGAGGGTAACGCCATATTTTACCCCTGGTCTGCAGTCTGCATTTTGGTGTGACCGTTATAAACACGAGGACGCTCTCTACCGAATTGAATGCCTGTTGGATGAGACACGACAGTATCGACAAGGAAGAAGAGACTGCCTGGAAATTACTGTTGTAACAATCAAACCTGATGATAATCCCAAACAGATTGTTAAAGAAATTGGCTCGCTGATAAGATTAGAGATCGAAGACAGTGACATTGCTGCAGCACACAAGCTTCCTGACTCTAAGAAAGTTAAAAATCGCATGATTGTTAAATTTCTACAGAGAGAAAAGAGAGAGGAAGTTTAAAAAAGGCAAAGGAACTTGGTCGGAAAAAACACTAGTCATTTGCCTTCACAGTCGGCCGCAGATACAAGTTCTGGAAATAGCCAGATACTTATAAATGAATCTTAAACTACCTATCGTAAAAGGATATTCGGGCGAATCAAGCACAACGAGCCAGTGATAGCCGGAAATTAAAAAATGCGACTCACATGGTTGCTAAGGAGTGACGTCATATTCATGGTCAGGACATATCATCATGGCTGGTTTGTGGTTGTGTTGTGGGTTAAGCCCTGTAAAGTTTTCACAAGCAATTAACACTGAAAGGTACCTGGTTTTAATATGGGTGGGATATTGCGCTGTTTCCCTCGTCTTCAGCGAAGTCATGGAGGCCTTCTCTGAAGCGTTTGATATCCGTCGTGTCAATCTAGTTAGCGACCCAGAGAAACAGTGGTTTGTACTAAATTCAACGATATGAGGTTGTCAGCCCAGCAAATTCTTGTTGAGATCCCCCTTAGTGCAAAATTTCCCGTCCGAATTTGCCCTCATCAAGCTTGTTGATGTAAAAGATCTCACAGTCTTGGCCATGGATCGAGGGAGTAGTAGAGGAGAGTCTGTCGCTGTGGCTTCTTTGTTTGGAGTTGTCTGTGCGGTAACTTGAAGGACCATAAAATCTAGCGAAGTTAGCTGCTACAAGCGGCTAATCGACGCTATTAATCAGCTAAAGATCGATTTGGGCCGAGCGTCAGCAGTATGTAAATTCACCGACAGGCAGTTCCGCCCAGCGAACAGACGATCATCTTGAGTTTTCAGGTTCCACTCCTAGCCTTGAATCGTCAAAACTTTTTGAGCTCGAGAGGTTACAAAAGGAAAACATCAAGCTCAAAACTGGCCTTGAAGAAGCTCTCGAACAGTTTAAATCGCTTCGTGAAGAAGCCAAATTTCAGAGAAAATTTCAGAGGAACCAGACCACATGTGGACTTTTATCAGCGATGTTCGGGAGAATTACCAGCTGCCGCTGGCATAAGCTGTAGCAGATCATGTTAGTAAACCCGAAGTGGCTAAAATGCTGAACGACTTTGCGAACCAAGTGACCACAAAAATGGGCCAAAGCAAGCTTTCGAGACCATGCTTGGGGATAGTGCCCCTGAATTTTTTCAGTCCCTCCGTGTCTCCGATTGGACTTTGCTTTACTTCAAACTACAGTCCAGGATTCCAGATGAAGGATGGCAAACTATGCTAAACCTGACTAAGCTTGGGCGAACAGGGGTACACACAATGTATGTTGTTAAGCTCTTGTTCATGTTTTTCTTTTTTTTTTCTTAAAGATTGGATAAATATTAGTGGTTAAAATTATCCCATCAGAGATCAGTCGAATGTCCCATATACACCTTACCATTTCCTGAGCTCTCACATCCAAATATATAGACTAGAAAAGTTTGAGCTTTCCCACAGCTCATTAGTTTTGGCTCTCAGGGTCAACTGTCAGCGCAGGTTTTTAGACAATATAGAAGAAATTACGGTCAGATACCTGCCAGACCAGAACATGATAAATTTCTTCAAGAATAAAGATGTTGTTGAGACCTACCTTTTAAATCAGATCACATTCTGTGAGGAAATGATCCAGGTACCATTTGTTCCTTTGAAGGTTAGAATTATCAGTCGGAGCTAAGGGTATAACAACACACAGATTTAAACCATCTTTTTTTAAATCAATGAATTTGCTTGTTATATACAATAAATATTTTTGTTATAGACACTAATAATCTTGATTCATAGATTTAAGCATTGTTGTATATCCTTTCTGGTTCAGCCAGGGAAGAGGCCTGGCACTGAAATGTGCCTGAGTGCTCCTGGGATATATTTTACAACAAAGATAATAATCATCTTTAGTCACAGATTATTGCATTGTTGTATATCCTTTCTGGTTCAGCCAGGTAGGAGTCCTGGCACTGAAATGTGCCTGAGTGCTCCTGAGATATACAACAAAGATAATAATCATCTTTAGTCATTGTTGTATATCTTCCCGTACGAAACAGAATACGTTAACGCAGCGCTGCATTACCGCCTTCTAAGCGCTGCAACAAGCGCTGCTTAAGGGTTGCACGGGCGCTGTTTTTATTGCGCTGCAACAGTGCCGATTTGTGACTGCATGAGCGCTGCATTAGTGACAACGAGCGCTGCAGGAACGCTGCAAGGAAATCCCGCGACAAGGAGTATCGTTGGTGAGCAGTGTTCATGCAGCACTGTGCAGCGTTGTTTAGCGCTGCGAGCGACAAAATTATCACTGCGTGTTCCACTGCGTGTTCCACTGCGTGATCATGAAAATATGATGCTCGCTTACCCATGATTCGTGGCGTCTTTTTTCGCTTTGGGACCGTCACGCAATTGTCTCGAGGTACTGAAATGTCAACCGTAACGAATGCTCCGCAGGTATTTCAGTCTAACAATGTTATCAACTGGACTTCAAATTTTATTTATATCGAATACAAGCTTTAAAATTATCTTTTGTGACATGCAAAGGAAAACGGGAGTGAAAATCAACGACCGTAAAATGTTCAGCAATATATCAAGCAAAATTGACGACAAACGGGCAATGTTAATCCCGGTGAGTTCATTTCTTCTTTAGTTTTCGCTCCAGTCGCCTTCCTGCCGTAATGCATTTGTTTCGGATAATGCGCCCCCAGTCAAACCTGGTATCGCTGTTCATTTTGTCTTCTTTTATCCACAAGGCATGGCACTTCTTAGCATACACTAAAAAAAACAAAATGAAAAGTACCGTTTAATATTGATTTCATAGAAACCAGTTTGCTTGTGTAGCACATATCGGTTCCGAGCAACTGACTGTTTTGTACATCTTACCAATTATGGCGTGAACAATCCTCTGGTCAAGCACACTTTTGTCTTTCGTGCGGCTTTCTTGTAATGGAACTGACTTAGCCAATGTCTCGTCGTCAAAGTAATAGGCAACTAGTTGGCCAAGCAGCTCCTGAGGTTTACCAATGGACTTGGCTAATATTGTGTGGAGTTCTACACATGAAATAAAAACACCGCAACCAGCGTACAGCTCTTGCTTTCCACTCCCTGAGGTAAAATGGTCGGGCGCACGGAAATAATTGCTTGTGCTCTGCTTATCGGTGGATTTCTAGGACATAAACAACAAAAGAAAAAGTTGGGCTGTATAAAATTTGTCAGTAGTGTAAGAGTTGTTATTTTTGCGAGCGCTGCTCTTTTTTTTTTTGCGAGCCCTACAGTGATCAAAACCTTTTCTTGCCAGTACCGATACTAGAAAAGACGCGCGCACCGAGCTTTGGGACAACATATAAAATCTCTCGTCGGCATACAATATACGGTTAATAATGCGACGTCCCTGTAAGTAAGATAGGTCAGTTTGGACGGTTATTATTTATAAAATTTTCCAGAATGTAAACAGTGCGAAAATGTTGCACGCAAGTGAGCACCGGTGGGAATTTTGCGAACAAATTGAGCAGAGCTTAAATTTTGCGAGAACCTGAAAATTCCAAGGGAACATAGACTGAATGCATAAATGGTGGCCAAAAAAATGTTATTTTGTTTATGTGCTTATTAGACTCACTAGCCTCGTTTGAATGGACAAAATACAAAAGAAATGTTGCTTGAGAGCGAGGCTATTAAGTCTAATTAGCACATAAACAAAAGAATACATTTTTGGCCGCCATTTATGCATTCGGTCTATTCGATACTCCTATAATAGTCATATACTTACTCAGAGTTTCCAGCTTTCTTTCCAGTTCTGTTATTTTCTTGCTGAGGACATTGCAGTTGTAGCACTCAGCCGACGTTCTGTTGCCAACGAGTTCTTGATCGGTGTTCCGCTGAAGGACGTTGATGCTACTTTTCACCAATGAGCCCACAGATGACGGTGAAGTGTTTTGAATGCTAGTGGGTGAACAGTATGTGGACAGCTCTAAGATTTCCTTCGCGTCATCCAGTGGCGAATTCAGGAAGTCTAGCATTGATGATGAGGATTCCTTGTCCGGATGTGTTGTTGTAAATGTTGGTGATGAAATGTATTTGAAGTTACCAGACGATAGTGGAAATGGCGAAGAAGTGGAAAATAAAGGAGAAGTCACAATCGATGGCGAGGGCGTGGAAACCGATGGGCCAACTAAATTTATGGTGGGAATAGGCTGTAGTGGTGACGGTGGTGAACTTGGAGTTGATGTGCCAGTGAATGACTGAGAAAGGTCGCCAGTTGCACTGAAAAAACTTAAAGCAGCTTCGTTGGCGGCTTGTGCCTTAGCTATCTCTTTTTCTCTCTTATTGCTGATTGGTTTAGCTGGCGGCTTTTCAGAATCTTTCCTTGCTACTCCGTCTTTGTCTTTGGAAATTTTGCGTTTTCCTGGTGCTTTTTTTGCGGCGTTTGCGCTTTGATCCATTCGTGTGTCATTTTTTTTTTGTGAAAGTTTTCTTTTCCTGTTCACTGGTTCAGGGGTTTTCAAGTTTTTTTCGGGGGAAGACTGTCCTTCCTTTGCTTGATTTTACTTCATGACAGCGTCGATCAAATTGTTCATTTCCTCGGTCAAGGCAGTTTTGCTTTCTGTGAAGAATACATGTGGGATCATGAATTTGGTGTTTTCCTATGCCTCGCCAAAACAATTCTTTTTAAAGAATTTTAAGAAATACTTGAGTGCGTGTTAAACTTAATCAACGTTCGTCTAAAGACATAAACATGTACTGATGTGATCTGAAGTGATTCTAGTTAAACGCAAATAAAAATTCCTGTCGTTTGAAGAAGTAGTGAACACAGTCGCTTTGACTTTGGAATGCGTAGACCAAAAATTGTTTGCCCGCTTAATTATGTGGCGTGTTATTATCATACATAGCGTGAGATACGAATAACGATTTTGATGCTCGCAAATTTCAAGAATCCTATTACATGCCGCCCATATTTCGAAGCACACCCCACCCCAATTACATTTCAAGGTTTTGTAGACATCTCTTAAAAAACTCATAAAATAACTATAAAGTTCAAAAACCTTTTAACCTATTGAAAACTCAAAGGGACGTGTTCACCCAAAATCCAAAAGACCTTGCGTACTGCGCCTTATTTCCCACAGACCAAAGACCTGTTTTGGAAGGGCCACGAATCATAATGCTACGTAAGTAACAACAGTTTTAAAACATCAACACAAGCCCCTTCTGATTTTAAATGGAAACAATCATGTTAGCTTTCATTACTGGTATATTCAAATATTAGCATAACTGTGGCTCCAACTGTCGCCGAGAACAATTCCCGCCTTTTGTGATATTATTTAAATCACTGAATAAATCTACTTTTACCCACCTCCAATTTTGACGATTTTTGTTTCCCACTCCTTTCGTTTAGCTTTCAAGATTGCTGAAGCTCCCTCCTCTCTCTTGTCTTTTGGTATTCTCATCAGTGGCATGACGTTAAACTCCTTAGTCTCTATCCAGTACACTATGGCATATTTAGATGAAGCTTTCTCCTTTTCGGGTTGACTGGTACCCGACGATTCCAAGTTTAAAAGCTGAGTCGCGAGACGTTGCATCGACATGTTTTTATCTCAAGATGCTATACTGTTTAAACTAACTTGTCGAAAGTGTATGAAACTGTTGACCTGATTGATCTCGAAACCCTTTCACGTTCAAATTTGAGCGCGCAAACTGAAAGGGTCAAAAGATATCTGGTTTTCTGACGTCTTAATTACCTTGACAATCATTCTGAGCCAATAGGATGCAAAAGTTCGTTATCAAGCGCTTACAGATATCACTTTCGGAAGTGAGAAGTTTCCCCTTTAATACTTAGGAATAGACAGTGTTCATTTTCACAATGCCTTGTTGTATGTTGTTCCAGCATAGGACGAGGTAATTAATTCCGGCGATAATTTGATGTGAAAGGTGCATCAGTGAATGAAAAACAAATTACCCTTTCAGATTGATGCACACTTATTTCGCATCGCAAACGTTTTATTATTGCTTCTAGTTGTGTTAAAAAAGTCAGATGGTCAATCAAACCTTTTAGTGCACGCGACATGAGCTATGAAGTCACGCTAAGTGCTTCTTGGCTCTGCCAATTACACGTAAACGGCAACTTGATTGTACTGAGCTTTCAGTCACAATCCTTTGATTTCTTGCGTACACTTGCGACCAATTTTTTTTAAAGTTGACTCGATACAAAGTATTTTCATGATGCCCTGCTATCTCTACAAAAGGAAAGTACGTGTTTTTTTATCTGTCAGCAGGTTACATGTTCGTGACTTTTCCATCTCTCCGTCACGAAGCGATGGCACACACATTTTCAGTTCAGCAAGGCTTTCAGTGTTTAGTTTTTAGCACAATGGAAAATCCCAGTCACCTGGTCTCCAGCGTTACAAAAGGTATTTCCCAGTTTACAGAAGCTGACGTAGACAGAACATCCAAAAAATTAGCCCAGGTTACAAAAGATCAGTTAGCACAGATTGCACATCCAGTTGAAATTTAATTTTCGGCCTGCAACGAAACTGAAGATGGTCTGCCCGCCGTGAAAAGGTGTCGTGTGCGGAATGCTCCATTTGTAGACGATACCCCTTTTGAAAGCAACTCTCCTTTTGTCGAGGAACAAATCAAGCCAAGTCATGTCGATGAGTCTGGGTTTCAGGAATATTTTTCTCTCACGGAAGACGCTTTAGGCATTGGAGGTGAGAGCATCAACAAAGGGGAATGTTCCGAGAGTTGGCTCCACCAGCATCGGATGAAATTAGAAGACATATACTACGAAGAGCTTCAAAAAATCAATGAAGCTGATATGGAGAACTCATTTGGGATTGACAATGCTGAGGACCATGAATTGGAACTACCTGAAAATCTAGAAAACCTGAAGGAAATGCTTTGTGATGAGCACAAGAAGGAAGACAGTAAAAATGAACAGGACAAGCCTTTGTATGAGGGTTGTCCACTAACTGTCGGCATTAGCATGCTCCTGATAATGACAGTTGCAATGCGGCATGGAATGACTGGTGAAGCATTACAGGACGTCCTCACTTTAATCAGCCTTCATTGCATTTCTCCTAATTATTGCACTGTAAGCTTGAGGAGATTTAAACAATTTTTTGCTACTGCGAAGTCTCCACTGGTATTCCACCATTACTGTTCTCACTGCTTTTTGTATCTCGAAAACAAGGAAGCCGAGTCTTGTCCGAACACTCTTTGCCAGAAATCTCTGAAAGGGCTCGGAAAGAAATCATTTTTCATCGAAATACCAATTGTAAGTCAACTGCAAGATGTATTTAATCAGGTTTCCATATGGGAAACGATTACCACGCATAGATTTAACAGAAAACGCAGAAACGATGACGTGGGTGATATATATGATGGTGCTTTATACCGCAAACACTGGGAATCTGGCTTTCTGAAAGACCGCAGAAATATTTCATTCATCTACAACACGGATGGTGTACCAATTTTCAAGTCCTCAAAATTTTCCTTATGGCCGCTGTATGTCGCAATTAATGAATTACCATATTCTCAACGCTTCCGTAGGGACAACATGTTGTTAGCTGGTGTATGGTTCGGACCGGACAAGCCTTTCATGTTGTCTTTCTTGAAACCATTCCACTGCATTTTCCATCAGCTAGAGACAGACGGCGTTGAGATCCTGAATCCTAAAGGTGAGAATATCACAGTTCGAGCAATTTTGTTGTGTGGAACGTGTGACCTTCCTGCACGTTGTCTTGTTTGCAACAGCATACAGTTCAATGGATTCTATGGCTGTTTACGTTGCCGACAAGCAGGAAAATCAATAAAAACTCAAAAGGGTGGTCATGTACATGTTTACCCTTTCAACACAGAGGATCCAAGTGGCCCTGTTCGAACCAAGTCGGGAATAATGCGAGACGCTCAACGAGCTGTCCAAGAAAAATCATCTGTAAATGGCATTAAAGGTCCGAGTTGGTTTGCAGCGTTAAGGCATCATGACATTATTTTAGGTACAGCTATAGACTACATGCATTGTGCCCTAGAAGGAGTCATGAAGCTTCTTTTGGAGCTGTGGTTTACTTCAAAGGAAGGACAGCATGAACCTTTTAACATTTCAAAGCAAGTTGAAGACGTAGACAAGCGCATCAGTGAAATAAAGCCTCCCAATCGTGTTTCAAGGTGCCCTCGTTCCATTGAGGGGCACAGAAAGTATTGGAAAGCAAACGAACTTAGAGCGTTTTTATTCTTCTATCGGGCCATGGCTCTGAGAGGAATTCTTCCAGACGTTTATTATGACCACTTCATGCTATTTAGCGAGGCTTTATTTACATTATGTTTGACAAATATCACGCAGTCTCAAATAACGCACGCTGAAAAATTGTTACTTCACTTTTGCATAAAGTTTCCAAAACTTTATTGTGAGCGATACCAAACTGCTAATTTACATTCCCTTCTTCACATGGCTGAAGACGTTAGAAATCTTGGTCCACTTTGGACTCATTCTATCTACATTTCCTTTTGAAAGTCTCAACGGGGAACTGCTCAAGCTTTTTCACGGGACTCAAAATATTGTTTTCCAAATAGTTAGTGCAGTTAACATAAGCAGAGCCGTTCCCATCTTGTCCAAAACACTGGTGCAAGGATCAGATCCTCATCACTTTTACACAAAACTTACATCATCAAGTAACCCCAAAAATGAAATTGAAATCGCAACGAATGTTTTTGCTGTTGGAAAAGTGACAACTAAGGAGATTTCTGCTGATGTTTTTGAGGCTCTGTCCAATCTCTTAAGGGCCCTTCCGGAATCGTTGATGTGTAATACTTTTTTTCGATGTAAGATTGGCAACGGAATGTATCATTCTGTTGGGTATGAAAGGGTATACAGTCGAAATAGTTACACTATACAGTATGACGAGTTAACTGTTGAGGGAAAGGTTCGAAAATTTGGTATGGTACGTGAATACTTGCAATATCAAACACCGTGTAGTAGTTCTCCCGACTGTTACAGAAAATGTTCTTGTCCTTTTTATAACGTAGCAATAGTGCAAACCCTGGAAAAAACCAATGAAGCAATTATCCAAGACAAAATAACAAACGGGACAGCAAGTCACATAACTATTACCGCAAGGGCTAAACAGGGGGCATGTGTTGCCATACATATTCATAACATCATTCAGAAATGCGTTTACATGGAAACAGTTGATTTTCCAGAAACTGCTTTCGTGGCTATTTTTCCAAACATGATCGAAAAGGACTAAGCGTTTCCTTTTTTCTGTCACGAACATTTTACAGCTTGTTTTATTGACAGAAATAAACATGACTGTGTAAAAGAGCGGCGTTTTGTTTAACTACAGATTTCAGCATGACCGCCCGTTACAAATGACTGTTGGTGATCGAACAACGTTTTCTGTTGATTTCTTTTGTTACTTCTACCGGCCACGTTGATATCAAAAGTACATTTTATTAAAAACTCGCGCAAAATGAGGTCAATAAGCGCTCTTTACGATCCGTACAAGTAAGGGTTATTTCCGGTTCCAGGTTGGGTCCATTCCAATGTGATGATTTGACAGGTTAGTCAAGAGCATCCGCTCGCTTGTCGCGTGCAAACGTATCTCCGTCTGCCGGCCATTGAGGCTTTGAGATTTGGGTTTTCTGTCGGATCTTCGTTGAGTGACAATTAATTGTCTGATAATTCTAAGAACGGCACAATTGTTCCACTTAAATTACGGGTTTCTTACAATTCGGCATGCTTGGATCGTCTAACATTCTTGACCGCTGGCAATTTTGAGTTGTAGAGTATTGAAAGCATCAAATGTGTGCGGTATGTGCGAACTTTTGGCAAGTTCCAATCAACAGGACACCCCTGTACCGATTTCATGTTTGCACCAGAAAGTTTCATGATCGAAATATATATACATTC
Organism: Montipora foliosa; assembly: GCF_036669935.1. NCBI lineage: Eukaryota > Metazoa > Cnidaria > Anthozoa > Scleractinia > Acroporidae > Montipora > Montipora foliosa. The sequence goes on from NC_090869.1 coordinate 42,013,846, forward strand.
TTGCCCGCTGGCAATAATTTTGAGTTGTGGCCTTTCGGTATTAAAAGCAAGCATCAAAGGTATGCGGTAAATGCGAACGTTTTGGCAAGTTCAAATCAACGGGACATCCCTCTGCCGATTTCTATTTTGCGGCAGATAGTTTTATGATCGAAAGGTATGTACAATACGAGATGTTTCTGTCTTTCGAAACATTTTCGCCCGCCAATTTCTGTATCACAATTCGAAATATTTTTTCAAGTCGACTTGTGGCGCGTTCGATTGACCCTATTCTGGAATAAGAATACGTGGAGTGATGATTAAAACGGTATGTTTGGCGCGTTTCGAAGCAGCATGCAAGGATTATAAAAATATGTTTAAAATAGCGTTTTAGCGGGTGTTTGACAATTTTAATGTGATCTCCGTAAAAACGAAGGATTTCTAACTTTATATTCCATGTATTCTTATTCCGGTGTACGGCAATGCACGTGCAGCGTTGTTGCAACCCTTAAGCAACCCTAGTTTTTGCTATAAGAAACTGTTCACGCGGTGTCTCATTTGCAGCTCTCATGCAGCGGATCGCAGCGCTGCATTTAAGATGCTTCACGCTGCAAAATATTTGCAGCGCTTTCGCAGTGTTATGAATTTGTTCATGGCTGTTTGAGCGGCTCGTAAACACTGCATTAATGACGCGTAAGCGCTGCACAACCAAAAAAGTGAACTAAAGCAGCGCTGCTGCAGCGTCACATCGTTCGTACGGGTTTTCTGGTTCAGCCAGTTAGGAGTTCTGGCACTGAAATGTGCCGGAGTACTCCTGGGATATACAACAAAGATAACAATCATGTTTAGCCGTAGATTAATGCATTGTTGTATATCCTTTTTGGTTCAGCCAGGTAGGAGTCCTGGCACTGAAATGTGCCTGAGTGCTCCTGGGATATAAAACAAAGATAATAATCATCTTTAGTCATAGATTTAAGCATTGTTGTATATCTTTTCTGGTTGAGCCAGTTAGGAGTTCTGGCACTAAAATGTGCCTAAGTGCTCCTGGGATTTACAACAAAGATAATAATTAACAATTATTCCATGAGCGGGCGTTGGATATGAGATGGTAAATAGCCAACCAGGCGCTACGCGCTATAACCACTCTCATATCCAACAAGCACGAATGGAATAATTGTTTTATTAAATTCCTTAAACTCCAAAAGTTTAGAAGTACGAAATACGAGCGAAAAAAGCGAGAAAATCCTAGCGAAATCGAAAAAAGTTGATGAAGATGCGATGTTGTGTAATACCTCGTGGTCAGACAGACGCAGGCTCATCACAAAAACATTTCTTACCTTTTCGCATATCTCTAAGCTTCGAAAGTGATCCAAACTTTCCACAAAAACGTTTTTCTTTTGCTTTATACCGAAAGAAATTTGCTTTCTGGCGTAAACGTTTTTAGTGTAGCAACGCTAAGCACAATCATTTACCATATAAGGTCAAACTAAAGTATATGAGCTGATAACCGAGATTGAGTGAACCAATCAGAGCACGAGAATTGCATTATCCGAGGTTCAGGATTTAATAATCATGTTTAGCCGTAGATTACTGCATTGTTGTATATCCTTTCTGGTTCAGCAAGGTAGGAGTCCTGGCACTGAAATGTGCCTGAGTGCTCCTGGGATATACAACAAAGATAATAATCATGTTTAGCCATAGATTAATGCATTGTTGTATATCCTTTCTGGTTCAGCCAGGTAGGAGTCCTGGCACTGAAATGTGCCTGAGTGCTCCTGGGATATACAACAAAGATAATAATCATGTTTAGTCGTAGATTAATGCATCCTGCATGCATCCTGGACATTAAACATGAATGGCATCAACTTCGATGGCTTTGATAAACATCGAGATAGTTTTGAGAAATTGTGTAGGTTTGTAGCTGACGCAGGCCTCTTAGGTTCTTTTGCCTCATTAATGACTGTTCTTTTGTCCCTGGCAAAAGTTCTGCTCAGCTATTATGTTAAAAAGGCTATCACGAGTTCGGGTAACTTAATTGGGAATTTGAGGCATAATAGTATCTATTATTGCTGAATTCCATATCTCTAGTTTTACACCCAACTGAAGAATTCCGGGACGTTTGTTAGAGACTGGGGAACATACTCAGAGTCAATTGATATCAGCAATACAGGTTAGTTTCTTCTCTAAAAGGATGAAAGGATGAGCGACCAATGCCTTGCTGATCGCACGACACTGACACCTGCCCACATTACAGACCTCTTAGATTTCGTATTAAGATCTACCTATTTGTAGTATAATGTATTGATCTGTGAATAGAGAGAAGGTGCAGCCATGGGAAGCCCGGTTTCCACCGTTGTTGCTAATCTCCACAAGGAGGTTTTTGAAGCTTAAGCAATAGAATCTGCAACACAGCATACGTTTCCTCAGGGCAAATCTGTGAAGAGTTAAGTCTCCGCAAAGAATTTCCTCAGTCCTCTCAGACCAAATTTAAAAAATGAAGACCCAGTTCTCTCTGTCGATTG
>NC_090869.1:42023843-42026343 GCF_036669935.1 Montipora foliosa
CCTTTACTGGGCAGTGTAGTGATTTACATGAAATAACTGCCCGCACTATTGATACACTCAAATTAATTGTTCACAAACATGCACCCATGAAACAAGCCTCAAGAAATAAACAAAGACTTTTACAAAAACCTTGGATTTCAAAAGGGATCCTTAAAGGGGCTAGGTCACGCTATTTTAGGTAATTTTGTTTAATTTTGTTAATTATGAGCTCTAAACGTCAAATTGGCAGAGCAAGAGTCTTTCATTTGCAAAATCACGGCAACATAACAACTGAGAATGATTTTCAAGCTTTGTAAATGTCATTTTGATATAGACTGATATAAATTTGAAAAAAGGTGGGCCAACGTTTTTCAAATTTACCCAAATTCAATCTATTTCAATCCTCTCCAGTTTTGTCCATCCATGTCCCTTCTTGGCTTCCCTCTGTTTTGTTAGAGTTCTATAGTTTTGAACAGTTATTTTGATATTTTAGTTAATTCTTTGACCATTTGATCAGTGCTGAATATGCCTAAAAGAGCGTGACCTAGCCCCTTTAAATCTATTAAAGCCAAACATACTATGTATAAAACTCATTTTTTATATAACGACCCAACCAAAGTTTATGAATTTAAAAAATATTCAAATAGATTGAACTATCTTAAGAACATCAGTAAGCTTATTTTTGCAAACACTTTGATTGGTGTAAGAGTAATTTAAAGCTACATGGAGGCTAATTAGAACATTGATAAAAAGGAAGACCAAGGGCCAAACTACACATCTAAGAGTTAGGAATAGCAAAACGTATACTAACAATGCTGATATTGCAGAACAGTTCAATAAACATTTTATTAATGTTGGCCCACTTTTAGCCAGCAAAATCAAGAACAGCAATGAAAACCCTACGCAGTACATCACATTATCTCCAACGAATAGTTTTGTTATGTCCTCTGTCACTGAAACTCAGGTCTCTACTTTGTTAAAAGCTCCAGACGCAAACAAATCATCAATTGATATACCTAACAAACTAATAAAACTAGCTGCTGATCCACTATCAGTACCTTTTACTCAAATTTATAATCAATCAATTGTAACAGGCATAGTACCTAATGTACTGAAATCTCACAGGTCACTCCAATTTACAAAAATGGTGATGTCACTGACCCAGGTAACTACAGGCCTATTTCAACGTTATCACCCTTCAGTTAAGTTTTAGAAAGATTAATGTTTTAATCAACTACATGACTTTTTAGAAAAACATAGCATTTTGTTTCAGTATCAGTTTGGGTTTAAGAAAGGGTACTCAACTGAACAAGCTACGTTAGAAATCACTGATACACTTAGAAAAGGTTTGGGAAAAAAATAGTTACCTGTGGTCTCTTTCTTGACTTTTCAAAGGCATTTGACACTGTGAATCATGACATTCTGCTGTCTAACCTTTACCACTATGGAGTACGCGGAACTCCTCATGACTGGTTTAAAAACTACTTATACAATCGTTTCCAGTTTGTTAAGATTGACAATACTAAATCCAACTATGAAACGATCGTTTGTGGTATACCGCAAGGATCAACGCTTGGTCCACTCTTATTTTTACTATATATTAATGACTTGCCAAATTGTTCCAAGAAACTATCATTTCGAATCTTTGCTGATGACACAATTATGTTTTACACAAGTGATAAGCTACATCATCTTGAAACAGTCATGAATGAGGAATTGAAATTAGTTTTTGAGTACTGCATCATAAACAAACTATCCATAAACCTTCCTAAGACTAACTATATGTTAATCTCATCTTCAAGATCTAGTGGAAAATGTTCTTTTTACTATAAACATTAAATTCAACTTCACTAGGGTAACTGATGCCATAAACAATCATAAAAGGGACAATTACCATGTTAAAAAATCCGGGGAGCCATGCATGCATGACGTCAATAAGAGTGATATCAAATTAAAAATAGTGTGTGTATGTCATCAATGTCTAGGTAATAATAACATAAGTTATATTGTGCTCATTTGCCCTGTCTGCATGGGTTTCGTGTTTTCTCAACTTCAGTTTTTTGGCCTCTCTATATAGTAAAATAATGGTGATATATGCATTATAGTTTTATAAATGCTGCCCAACTCTAAGGCCCGGGTCGCACTTGAGATAAAATTGGGACAACTTTGTTTTGATGACCAGAAAAATGTCAGATTCCTGTCAACAGCTGACCATGCCAAGTGCGACCTACTTGTCTCTAGCGGACAAAAACTTGTCTACAGAGACAAGTCTTCAAAGAAGCCGAAGTCCTGCCACAAACCAGGACATTTTAGGAACAAAAACAAAACAATGTTTTCCTTGGGATAAAGTTGTCGATCAATTTCAAAAGGCCTTAAAAATGTAACATACTCGTTTTGTATTTCATTATTTCGTTGCGACTGAGTTGTACTATTGGTCACGCGTGCCCAGACATGAATTCAGGTTTTCGATCAAATGTTCCCCTTTTTTTTGGGGGAGCAACACACATAACTCTTACGATCA
>NC_090869.1:42031343-42041343 GCF_036669935.1 Montipora foliosa
TTTTCCAGGGGAAAAAAATGGTGACTTTTGTTACCTGAAGAACTCCAACATTGAATATGGGGGAGGGGGCCCACAAGAGCATGGTATTTCCCAAATACTTCAGCCAAAAAAAAAATCGAAATTAGGTGTGAAGTGAGCTGATGTGCGCAACCTTCCCAACAACTTTTGACCATGATTGTAGCGGGACCTGGAGAGACACATGTGCTCGTATCCTGTATAAAGATGTAAGATATTTTCTCCTAAATGTTTACGAACAATAATCCTGACTAAGTTTGCAAAACTGTTACCCTGCTCGAGAAGATAAATAGTGAATGCTGAGTAATTTATGTCCTAATCCCCAGAATTTTCTACGAGGTTCAGCAAAACAATAGGCAAGGCTTTGCAGGACCATGTCAGGTGACTTTATCAACCATAAAAAGGGGTCGCGGTACAAAATAGATGCCATAAATGGAAAGAGCGAGGTGAAATTAGTAAGCATGTCAATTTTGAAGCAGTGACGTTTAGAGAGTTATTTCAGAGCGGCTTGTACTACATGTAGATGGCAAAGCTTACAAAGCAATATCACATTAAAATCACTGTAAAGCACTGCAAGCAAACCTCTTAGAGGATGCTTGAGAATTAGTTCAAAAGCAACACTACAGACGAGAAAGGAAAAGGTAATAGCTCGATTAGAAGAAGGTTGAGGGTTATATAAAATGTGTATTAGATGCCGTTTGACTTGTTTCTGTTGTTTTTCACAGAAGAGAAGCTTCACTGAAATTTTCACAATGGCGCAGATGTCAAAGTCTGCTTGGGAGGCATTTGTTAAAGGCAATGAAGTCTACGAAAGCGGAAAATTGAAAGACCAGAAGTGTTCTCTTAGTGAGATTACTAAAGGCACCCTGGCTCTTAAAAAGTGGCACATGAAGCCACTTGTTAGCCTTCCAGATAACTCAAAAGTTTACCTTTTGAATAAAGCAAGTGGCACTGATTCAGGGCCTCCGGTTTCACATGATCCTGGTTCACCATGTTGGTATGGTTACCGTTCATATGGCAACTTTCAGCCCGGTTCCCGAGATGGAAAGTGGTGATGAAACCATTCGGGTGTGAAATCTAATGAAAAAGCCTGAAGATGATTTCCCGATTTTCTCGTTCAAGCAACTTCAAATTTCTTTTGACTTAACTTTAACTATCAAATGAAACTATTCTGAGCTTCATCATAGCAGGGACACTTGAGAGGGACAAACTCCTCATATGAAGAGGCCCTTAAAGGGAAAGACCAGGCAAAAGACAAAGGGACAGTCATAGCAGGACAATAATGGGTGCCATGAAAAACCGTAATGACTCGCCTGCATTACACATTCAGTAAGAGGACGTTTTAGTTGGGGTCCAAATATAGTTTCAAATTGAGTCAACTGTTTAGGTAAGACGTAAATTTCATTCGTTAATCAGATATTAATATATATTTTTTCACTTGCCTGCCCAATTGTCTGCCTCAAAGAGACGCCTGTCATGGTTATCCTTCACCGAATTTGGATATAAATAGTTTGTGCATGCATCAAACTACTCGATCAAAGGAAACAACTTTGTCAGTAGTTCAAACTGCCATCAACCGAAACTTTTACAGTGTCACTAAAGATAGCGTGACAATATCATGATAATGAACTGGCGCAAGCATGAGCCAGGACATCTTCTGTAGTTCTTGCAAGCACTAACTCGATACCTGTGTGTGTTTTTATCCCACAGTTAGTTCCAGAAAAGTCCTTCTCAAAGAATTGCAGAGTGAAGCAGCCAAAATTAAGTTGTTGCATACTGTGCATTCAGCTGTAATTTCCTTTTTCGAAATTGATAACTGGGACCAAGCGACTGAGAGGTTTGGCAGTGCAGTACACGATGAAAAATTAATTAAAAGTTAAAGAATTCTAGTTGAATTTAAATGCAGACAGACGGCAGCATGATGCTTGAACTATATGTATAAAACATTTTCGGTGCTTGAGGAATGGTAATTATTTATAGGAAGAGAGGGGCTATTGCAAATAGGGGAAGGATAATTAATTTTTATTCTGGAAAAGAGTGAGAGCAACGGACTTATGGGTGAGGTTGGGTCAGGAAATCATGTGCGTAGTATTTCCCTGTTTGCACCAGCTTTACCCCACAAAATATTGACCGATCCCTAATGAAAAGGTACCATCAATTAAAATCGACTGCAGAAAAATTAATGTCTTAGTCAGGGTTTGCTACTTCTTGTCGAGCAGATTGCTTTAAAAATACAGTTGCCCTTGAGATTAAATTGGTTTATTGGCAATTCAATTAATTATCTTAGTTGGAGCTAGCCATTCCAGATCTAAAAGGCAGTGTATGGTAATATACATAAAAGGCGTTGTGGGCACTCCTTTACTCATGAACACTTCAATGTTTACATTTATGAGGAATTAATCAACATAGGGCAACTTCGAGCTATACCATGACTTTCAAGTTTTTTTTTCACAGAGGCTTAAAGATAGGGAGAAGCAAGTAAAAGAGGAAACTGGTGTTGCAGATGCAGACGAATTTACAAGTAAGGATGGCAACACTAAACGGTATGTCATATTCAGGAGATCGCTGGATGATGATGATCTACAGAAAAAGCTTTCCCAGTCCATTTTGGTGGTGTGTACCTTACATTCGGACTCGTGGGTTTTAATTTCATGTGCGATTTTAGAAAATGGCAAATAGTCTTTAGATGATGAAGTGAACACTTGATATGATTATCATAAGACAAGTACAACCTGGCATCACTCAGGTGGATTGCCATTACGTGTGCATCTTGATCGCCGTAAACAGGTTTTCAGACCAGCAAAAAGAAAGCAGAAAATTAAGCACACAATTGAAAACTTTTTGTGGAAATAACCATTGCCTTTTCTGATATGTTTCAGAACCAAATTTCTGATGAGAGGGAGCAATGTAATGAAGTCATTGACCTAGTTAGGCGGCTTAACTTTTCGCTGCTAAGTTTGTTCAAGTGCATCATCTTATGCCCAGTCAATCTGGCACATTCAGTAAAAGAAATATTTACAACAAAGGAAGCAACTCTTGTCCAGGACGGGTACATCCATCACAAGATGGCTACTAGTAATAGGCAAGGTATGACTACCATTGTCATAAACAAGAAAAATTACACTGCAGAGATTCAGCAGAGCAAATAGGTTTCAAGTAGCTGTCAACAGACTGAGATACTTTGAAGTTCCTTTCGCCTAATGATAGTTTGTGTTCCTTTTTGTCTTAAGGTTGGAAATTTTTTACCTAAAATTAGCATTTTTGCAAGTTGGCTTCACAGTGTTGTTACAAACAATGAAAGTGTTTCTTCGCGAAGTTTAATGCGCTTAAACTTCCAAGAGAAAAGTTGAAGGGGGTCAGAGGGAGGTCCAAACAAAGTAAATGAATTTCAAAAACTGAATGGCTACCTAAACAAAACTTCATGCATTTTGCATCTCCAGTGGTCTACCGGTTTCCTTTTTCTTTCAGATTCATTATGCCTCCCAAGCGCACAGTTCGTTCACGTAACCCCTCAGCAAAGGTAATTCAGGCGGCCTCCACCGGTGAACCCTCACGAAAGAGACCTAAACGCTCTGCAAGACCTTCTCATGCCGCTGGTGGTCCACCAGTTGCTTCACAACCATCCTCCACAAGGCACAGTTCACCAGTGGAAACACAACCATCTTCTTCAACAAGTGGTTTGCCAGTGCCAATTCAACAGTCCTCTGCAGTTAGCCATCCCTCCTCTGAATCTCAGGTGCCCTTTCTTCCGTCAGGGATTATGGATCAGTTGGTGGCCAGAGTGGTTGACGAAGTGACAAAACGTCTTTCTTCTTCTGATACAATTCATCACGCTCCCTTGGCTTTGACTGGCGCGAGTGAGGGTATCAGTGGTCCTGCTCCTGGCACTTTAACAGAGTTGCCTTTGGTGGTTCCCGACCCCGTGCCAACCTCAGGCGCTCCTATGCCTACAGCTGCTACTAGTTCTCCAAATGCCAGCTCATCAGTGAGTTCATCCCATCAGTTGCCAATCTTGCCTCGAGTTTCATCTTCAGGTTTGGCCGATAACATCGTGCAAGGATCAGTTGCTGCGGTGCAGTCAGCTTTGTCAGGTGAGCTGCCAGTCATAAATCCAGTGCTACCTACAGAATTGTTTTCCAGTCCAAGCCTTCCCATTGATGCTCGTATATCTAACAAACTGCGTTCCAAAATATGGAATAACGAATTTATAGAATTTGGTGCGCTGTTGGCCAATCCATTAGTCGAAAGTAAATATCAGGTGACAATATCTAGTTCTGAGAAGGGACCCTTTCCTTCTCTTTGCCTTGAACCTGTCAACAAAACTAGAAAAATCTTATCAATTGAAACATGGTTGAGCTGTTTTCATGTTTTTGTAGGAATATATACCAGCAGATTTCCCCATGAGGCCCCCGCCCTCATGAAATATGGGGAGGTGGTGCAGGACTTGGCATTCCGGGGCTTTAATTGGCAGTTTTATGATGAAAATTTTCGTTTTCTAAGGCAGACACAACCAGCATCATTCCCTTGGAGCAGTATTCATTGGGAGTTGTGGATGCGTGCACAACTCTCCCCCTTTAAAAAGTCTCAATTGCAATCAACCTCTGTGCAGCCGAAAATGCACAATCACATCCCTCCTAAAGGCTACTGCTTTAAGTTTAATCGGGGTGTAGAGTGTGCTGCTGGTTGTAATTTTAAACATCAGTGTTTTAAATGTGACGGTCTTCACCAGGCTAGCCGTTGTAATTTTCGTGCTCATGGTCGACCTTCCACAAAGCAGCCTCAGCCTTCCAAGCCCCTGCCTGCCAAGCCCAAGCCCACACCATCTTAGTTTACCAACCCCTGTACGGGTAAATCGCTTAGAGTTTCTTCTTTCTGGGTACAACCATTCCATAGCAGAATTTTTGTCAAGGGGTTTTAGAGAAGGTTTTCCACTACATTATGAAGGTATTAGAGTCTCGTCTGATGCCACCAATTTGCTTTCAGCCCTGGATAACCCAGAGGTGGTTGATGCCAAGCTTAACAAGGAATGTGAGGCTGGTCGTTTGGCGGGCCCTTTTCATAAGCCTCCCTTTCATCCATTTAGAGTTTCTCCCTTAGGTGTCGTGCCTAAGAAAACCCCTGGGGAATTTAGGTTGATACATCATTTATCCTACCCTAGGGGTTCCTCTGTTAACGATGGCATCTCCCCAGAAAATTGTAGTGTGTCATATGCCACAATTTCCGATGCCATCCAACACATTAAGGCTGCAGGACGCGGGTGTTTCCTCGCCAAAACTGACATAAAAAATGCTTTTAGGATTATTCCCATTCGTTTCCAGGATCATGGCTTGCTGGGTATCCGTTGCAAGGGCTTATATTACTATGACCGTTGCATGCCCATGGGATGTTCTAGTAGCTGTAGAACCTTTGAGACCCTAAGTTCTGCTCTGGAATGGATTGCCCAGAGGAAAATGAAAATTGACCACATAATTCATTTGCTTGACGATTTTCTTATTACTGCCCCTTCCCAAACGCTATGCAAGGGCCAGTTACATTTATTTCTTGACCTTTGCTCCTACCTTGGCATTCCCATGGCACCAGAAAAGACTTGTGGTCCAGCTACCACACTTTCATTTGCTGGCATTGAACTCGATTCCGTTTCTTTTGAGGCCCGTCTACCTCAGGAGAAACTTGAAAAATGTGTTGCCACTATTTCAGATTTTTTAACCCGCAAGAAAGTTACTCTAAAGGAAGTTCAGTCCTTGACTGGTTTGCTAAATTTCGCTTGTTCTGTGGTTGTACCGGGTCGGGCCTTTTTGCGACGCCTGATTGACCTTACTATTGGGATCCGTTTCCCACACCACTTTATACGGCTAACTAGGGAGGTTAAACTAGATTTACAGCTTTGGCAATCCTTTTTGTCCAATTTTAATGGCCGAACTTTCTTTCTTGAAGACACATGGTCTAGTTCCGACAAACTTCAGCTTTATACAGACGCTGCGGGAGCATTAGGCTTTGGTGCAGTTTTTGGCAGCAAATGGTGCTATGGGAAATGGCCTACCAATTGGTTACAAAGAAATATTGCCTTTTTGGAATTCTACCCAATCGTGCTTACCTTACACCTTTGGGGGCATGAGATGCAAAACCGTCGTATTCTTTTTTTCACTGACAATGAGGCCCTTGTCCATGCTATAAATAAGCAGTCATGCAAAGATAAGGCCTTAATGTTTTTCATGCGGGCACTGGTGTTGGTTTGTTTACGTAATAACATACTTTTTAGAGCAAAACATGTCCGGGGAGTGCATAACACTCTTGCAGACTCTCTCTCTCGGTTACAGGTCGAGACTTTCCAACGTTTAGCACCATCCCATATGGAACCGGGCCCAACAGACATTCCTCTGCATCTGCGGCCTCAGAACTGGCACCCGTAATATCTTCGCTTTTGAGATCCAGCCTTCAACCTTCATCGCTTCCAACTTATCAACTTTCCTGGAAGCTTTTTCATCTGTTTTTGCATGCTACATTTCCTGGTGTTTTAACAAGTTTTCCAATTTCCCCTTCAATTTTAGCCCTTTTTATTGCTTACATGTATAACCATCATTACGCTCCTTCCACTGTGCATACTTATGTCTCTGCCTTAGGCTACTGCCATAAGTTATCAGGGCTTTCCGATCCCACTAAGGTCTTTTTTGTCCTTCAGATGCTCAAGGGTTATGGTAAAGTTGGTTCTCGTTTAGATAGTAGGCTTCCAATCACTCTGCCCATACTGCATAGGCTTTTAGCAGCCACCAATCATCTCTGTCGTTCTCCTTATGAGATTTGTCTTTTTCGTGCAATGTACTCCCTTGCATTTTTTGCCTGCCTTAGGATCGGTGAAATCACCCTGTCCAGCTCCAAGGGAGGTGGATCTCCTATGCAGCTTCATCAGCTGGTGCAGTTGGTGGATAAAAATCAAAAGGTTGTGGCACTGAAGTGCACCTTTTTGGATTTTAAGCATAACTATAACCAACGACCCTTTTCTTTGGTGATTCATCGTCAAGATCAATTTTGTCCAGTGCATCTGATTTTAGAATATTTGTCGGTTAGAGGGCGTAAGCCAGGCCCCCTTTTTATTTTAGCTGATGGTTCTGCTGTCGTTAGAACTCATTTTACCAACCAACTCTCCATTGCCTTTGAGTACTGTGGTCTTGACCCATCTAGATATAAGGGGCATAGTTTTCGGATAGGGGCTGCTTCTTATGCCGCAGAGGCCGGAATGTCTGATGCCCAGATCAGGGCTTTGGGCCGTTGGAAGTCCAATGCTTTTCAGAAATATGTTCGGATTCCTTCTTTATCATCTTAATTTCATTTCATAATTTCATAAGTACACAGGTGGCTTGCGGGGGAAGCTACTTGTTCCATAACTCCAGGCTGATCATCTCACTTGCAAGGGCAGTGGTTATGATCAGCCTGGGAGTTCGGGATAGATACTTAGTCTTATTTTGCTATACGATGTAGGGCTGACTAGCAAGGGCGGCAGTCCATCCACCATAAAGTTGTGTACCATCAAGGTCTGACTTGCAAGGGCAGCAGTCCTCTTTAAAAATTTGCATAAAAATCCATTTCCATCATTTTAATGTTATCATTAGGTTGTTCCTCTTCTATTGGCTATAGTAGTGCTGCATTTCCTTTGAGTGGGGCAAGCATCATGATTTTAGATAATCATTATGCTTTTTGGCGTGTTTTGGGCCCTCACCTTTTCTGGGCCAGAAATAAGTTTTCTATTGTAAGTTAAGTTTAGTTGGAAATTATTAAAGATTTTATTAAAGCGGCTATGGGCCTTTGTTCATAGCCAATTAACTCCAACCTTGGGTTTGTGATTATTGTCTTAAGGCCCAGTAAAACAAGCTTCAGGATATGCAGCACTATTTCGAAGAAGTTGTGGAATTTAAAGGGGGAAAAGCATAAATGAAATATTTGCCTGCAAATAGAATTTTTATGCTTTCCCCATTTATTTTATTTTGTTAAGGATATGTTGTGTTACTTTCACTATTGACGTGACAACATCCGGGTGAATGCCGAGGGGTCATAGATAGTTCAATAGATTAAGCCCCCTATTGATTGTGATACACATTCAGTTAGTCTAGATAATTGAGGCATTCACTTTTGCTACTAATAGTGGTGAGAAGTGTTTTTTCATCCCTCCCGTCCCTCCCCTTTTCCTTCGGCATTCAGTTTGGGCGTGTTTTGGGCCCTCACCTTTTCTGGGCCAGAAATAAGTTTTCTATTGTAAGTTAAGTTTAGTTGGAAATTATTAAAGATTTTATTAAAGCGGCTATGGGCCTTTGTTCATAGCCAATTAACTCCAACCTTGGGTTTGTGATTATTGTCTTAAGGCCCAGTAAAACAAGCTTCAGGATATGCAGCACTATTTCGAAGAAGTTGTGGAATTTAAAGGGGGAAAAGCATAAATGACATTCTAGATTTCAGGAATAACATCATTTTTGTCTAAACTATGTAAGGACGTTCCGTGTTTTGGAAATACATGCAGTAGTCTGTGGTCATGTTTTGGGAGTACAAACTTATGGTAGTACAAACTTATGGTATTTGTGCTTGGGGTAATTGTCCCACACATTTCAAAGAAAGATTGTAACTTTACAAAAACGGGCCTTACGTCTTATTTACTTCTGTAAGTCTAAAGAACACACCGTACCCTTCTTTCTCAAATCAAATTGCCTTCCCCTACCTAGCCTATTTTTTAGAGATTGTAGCTATTTACTGTATGATATAAACAGACAGTTAGCACCAGCTAGTATACTCAATCAGTTTGTTAAAACAAGTCAGATTTACAATTACAGAACTAGATCTGTCTCTAGCGACTCGTTTTATTTTAAGTTCTCTAAAACTAATAAAATGTATTCCTTTTTCTCGAGAATTGGTGCCCAAATTTGGAACTCTATTTCATACTCGATTAAACTACTTAAACGCTCGTTCTTTCGTAAAAAGATAAAGGAATTATTACTAAATTTCTTGTGGTCAGAAGATGATTATGTCTCCCGTTTTATTAGCTATTTAATACTTTAAGTTAGCTTCTTGTCATAATCTTAATGTACTTGTTTTGTTTTAGGTTAGTTCATTCTATTTACTGTGTAACCGTATTGTAATGTCTTTTCTGTTATTTAGTCCATCTATAGATAACCTTGTACTTGTAGTATGTCCTCAGTTCTCCTCGCCTCGATTAGTTTATAAACTATTTGGGGGGGGGAAAGAAATGTAATTATTTATTTCTAATTTTCAATAAATTTTGTCGTTGCTGTTTGTCATTGTTGTTCGTTGTTGTACATTGAATTGGTGAGTGACTTCTGAAATAATTTTGATTGATCTTTTAAACTTAAAATTCCAGGTATTATTCCACCTTTGCTGTTGGCCACTGGGCCATCTCCACATTTGTGGAAAGCAGACATGTTAACTACCTGCAGCCACCAACAAATCTCCTGGGAGCAACCAACACAAAAATTGGAGAACAGTACCCTGTTGCATTATACAAGGAACTGGTAAAAATGTTTTCAAAGGAACAGAATGTGGTTATTGAAGTCGGAGATGAAACTGCTGAAGTTGGTATGTGTTGCTTTTTTTTGTGTATTAGTTTCGACATATTCAGTTCGGCAAAACGGAAAGCTACACATAAGTTTATCTCAATAGCATTGTGCATCAGCCTTGCCCTTCTTTCAACAGAAATGCCTTTATGGCCACATTGGTATTTACAAACACCCAACCCATTAATGCATATTACTGCATTAATGCATATTACTGTGCGCAGTACCGTGAACACCCAGACAGTTTTTATGACATTTTTTTGACATATTTTTGACGAGTTTGATGCTTGGTAAATGGCAACTGGCCGATCAGAGAGCAGATAACCTTGTAGGGCGGAGTAGATCTCCCAGCGTGATATCCTTTACAAAGGTGAAGTACGGGGAGGAAAGATTAAGTACTTTTTTGATCAAGGATATCTCCTTTGCTAAGC
>NC_090869.1:42046343-42076343 GCF_036669935.1 Montipora foliosa
ACACGCTTTCGAAATGTTCAAGATGCTTGGGAAACCCACACCCAAAGAAAGTCTGTCCAGCCCGTCTTTCTAAGTGCAGAAAATGTCAGAAGATAGGACACTGGGCACAAGCGTGCAAGAGTTCAGCAAATCCAAAATCGGGAACTGTTTTTGAAGTTGAGACTGAGGAATCATTTTTCCTCGGTGAAATAGTAGAGTTAGACGAAGTGCAAAGCAATAGCAAGACACCGTGGACTGCCACGATATCGGTGAATGAAAAACCATTGCTATTCAAGCTTGATAGTGGTGCTGACGTAACAGTGATTCCATGCAACAATTTTCTCGAATTGAGCCAAGCACGGTTACAACCTACCACCAAGGTTCTACTAGGCCCATGCAAATACCGAATGAACTGTAAGGGAGTGTTCAGAGCTCGTCTTACCAATGAACTTAAATCCATTGAAGAAGATATTTACGTTGTAGAGGATCTGGCCCGACCACTCTTGGGCAGGAATGCAGCAGCCAACCTGAAACTCATAAGCAGGGTGTGTGAGTTAACCAGTGACGACTACAAGGCAAAAGTAATGCACGAATATCCAAGGCTGTTTGCTGGTCTGGGAAAAATGGAAGAAGACTACACCATCAAGCTCAAAGATGGATCAAAGCCCTTCGCCTTGTCAGTGCCAAGGAAAGTACCAATGCCACTTTATGCTGAGACCAAGAAGGAAATTCAAAGGATGCTTGAAACTGGAGTCATCTCACACGTTGAGCAACCAACGGAATGGTGTGTGCCAATGGTAGTGACCCCCAAGCCTAATGGTCAAGTAAGAGTGTGTGTTGACCTCACAATGCTAAATGAGTATGTACAGCACGAGAATCACCCGTTACCCTCAGTTGACGTCACCCTAGGAAAGCTTGCAGGAGCGAAGTACTTCACGAAACTGGATGCAAATTCTGGATTTTGGCAAATAAAGTTGTCAGAAAGTTCAAGACCACTAACCACCTTCATTACACCTTGGGGTCGGTATTGCTTCAACGTTCTTCCCTATGGGATCAGCTCAGGTTTCGAAAAATTCCAAAAGTGCATGGGTAGAATCCTTGAAGGATTGGAAGGAGTTGAATGCAACATTGACGATGTCCTTTGTCATGGCCCTACCCAGGAAATACATGACAGAAGATTGAAGGCAGTTTTAGACCGCCTGTCCGCAGCAGGCGTGACACTCAATATCGACAAGTGCATTTTTAGTGCCCCAAAGATCAAGTTTCTTGGAAACGTGGTCAGTGCTAACGGAATTGAAGCAGATCCAGACAAAATAACAGCTATTGTTAACCTTCCAGCACCAAGCAACATTCATGACGTGCGCATATTCCTCGGTATGGTGAACCATATGGGCAAGTTCGCAGAGCACTTAGCTGACAAGACAAAACCTCTTCGTGACCTGATGCAGAAAGAGAGCCAGTGGATTTGGGGACCGCCACAAGAGAAAGCCTTCCAAGAAATCAAGTCTAGCTTAACAAAAGCACCAGTCCTAGCATTATATGATCCCAACAGAGAAACAAAGATTTCTGCTGATGCATCATCTTTTGGACTGGGTGGGGTCCTCCTTCAAAAGCAAGATGATGAAAGCTGGAGACCAGTGGTATTCATATCCAGAGCACTCACCCCAGTGGAGTGTAGATATGCGCAAATCGAAAAAGAGTCCCTTGCCTTGACCTGGGCATGTGAGCGATGCAGTGACTACATCGTGGGTAAATCCATCATTGCAGAAACGGACCACAAGCCACTGGTGCCGCTCCTTACAAAGCGTGCACTGAATGACGTCCCTCCTCGGATACAGCGTCTTCGGATGCGCCTCATGCGTTTCCACTTGAAAGAAGTCATCCATGTGCCTGGAAAGGAGATGTACGTGGCTGACGCACTCTCTAGAATCCAGCCAACCAGTTCTGAGTGTGAGACCACCATAAAGGAACAAGAGATGAACATATATCTCGACAGTGTACTTGACTCACTCCCTGTGTCAGACATCAAGTTACTACAAATCAAGGAGGCTCAAGATGGAGACACCATTTGTAAGGAGATTAAAGATTATTGCCTTGAGGGCTGGCCGAACAAGTTTAATCTTCATGACGCACTGAAACCGTATTGGTCAGACAGAGGAGAGCTAAGTGTAGTTCAAGGAGTACTGCTGAAATCATCAAGAATTGTCATCCCATCATCCCTGAGGTTAGAAGTCCTCGACAAGCTACACGAAGGACACCAAGGGATAACTAAATGCAGAGAGCGAGCTAAAAGTTCTGTTTGGTGGCCAGGTTTAAGTCGCCAGATACAAGATATGGTGGAGAACTGTAAAATCTGTGCAAGGCACCGAGTAATCAGGCCAGAACCACTCATGCCAACACCCTTCCCTGAGCGTCCGTGGCAAATGACTGCAACTGATCTCTTCGAACTCGATCACATCACTTACTTGATAGTGGTTGATTATTTCTCTCGCTATGTAGAGGTAGCGGCAATGAATAAGACAACCAAATCGTCTGAAGTTATCAGAGCGCTCAAGGCGATCTTTGCACGACACGGCATTCCAGAGGAAGTCAGGAGTGATAACGGTCCACAGTATGCATCAGCAGAATTTACCCAATTTGCAAAAGACTGGGGATTTAAACATACAACAAGTAGTCCCCGCTTCCCACAGGCAAACGGCGAGGTTGAACGAGCAGTGAAGACTACCAAGTCTCTTCTGAAGAAAGAGAAAGACCCAACCAAGGGACTGTTAGCATACAGATCTACCCCACTTGCTTGTGGACACTCGCCAGCAGAGCTACTCATGGGACAGAAAATCAGGACCACCGTTCCAACTTTTCATACAAATTTGGCCCCAAGTTGGCCTGACATCGACAAGTTGCGTCAAAAAGAAGCAGAGAGTAAGGACAAATTGAGGACCAACTTCAACCAGCGTCACAGATCTGTTCCGC
Organism: Montipora foliosa; assembly: GCF_036669935.1. Taxonomy (NCBI): domain Eukaryota; kingdom Metazoa; phylum Cnidaria; class Anthozoa; order Scleractinia; family Acroporidae; genus Montipora; species Montipora foliosa. The sequence goes on from NC_090869.1 coordinate 42,049,293, forward strand.
TAGAGCCACTACAACCCGCCACCCAGGTGTACATTAATGACAGGAACAACGCAGAAACAGTTACGGGAACAGTTGCCAGTGCAGCAGAAACACCAAGATCCTACACGGTTGAGACAGGTAGAGGCACAGTGAGACGGAATCGATCACACATCAAACCGGAGATGCCGAGTAGCAAGCAACCTGTGACTGTAGACAAGCCACCAACTCCTGTGAAGTCCCTTCCCTCACCCTGTATATCTAGAAGGCAAAAGAGACTGACCAAGCCTTCGCTTAGGTTGAAGGAGAGTTTAGGACTTGCATGATTCAGATTCGTTATATGTTCGTTTTAAATCTCAGACAAGATCTAGTCGCCGTTTCTTATTTTTGTTTGCTGTCTGAGATGACAACCTTAAGTTGTTTGTGATTTTAAAAAAAAGTTGTTTGTGACCTTGAAAAGGGGAGATGTTGTGTTAGCGTGAACTTTGGACTGTGTAGGCTGTGCGCAATAGGGACGGGGGAGAGAAGGAATAAAACATGTCAGTTGTTGATTAACCTAGTTTCGTGTCTTAAAGTTGGATAACGCTTCACGCCTAACTGGGTTAGAGTAATGTACATGTTTTCGTTGGTCATTGTGTTTGAGCCAGTACAAAAAATTGGCGTGGAGGGGGAAGGAGTGTTAGATGGGGTAAGCTTACAACCTTAAGGTGAACCATGGCAACGTAAAATGCTACATACCAGTTGTTACCTTTGAAACCGATAGTATTTAACAAATGGGTGCACCTTATGTCAAACCTGAAGGTAGATTACTTTATTTGGCGAGAATATTCAATATTTCCACAACACTGCTGGGCACAGGAAACTGCATTAATCCCCTCACGGAATTTTTGAGAGCCAACAGTTTTATAAACTGTAAAATTAACCACCCACTTTGACATTTTATTTAAATAAAACTCATGGTTTTTGCAGGGAATGCATTCTTGGCTGCTTTGAACAATGGAAGGAGAACTTTACTTTTAAGCACATCAGTGGACAAACAACGTACCATAATAAATGAAATTTCTTTTGCAATGAACAATTGATATTCATGATTTTTCCTAGCAAATCAGTAAGATTCTGTCGCAAAGTTTTTTTGTTGGTCATAGAGTTTCTTGAAATTAACAGTGGTCCATTTTGGCCTGGCAGACAGAGGGAGGAAGCGGTGGACAATGTAATCATGTACTTGCATTATTTTTTCAGTTGAATGATTATTCATGTTTAAATATCAAAGTCATACCGAGCAGCGTTGCTAAAACGTGGGTCACCGGTGATGGGTAAGGGTCGACGGTGAGGTTCAAGGTGAGGGTCAATGAACACAAAAAAAGTTTTCCTTTGTTTTGCTAGCCTGTGTAGCAGGCGTTATTTCCAAGGCACAGAAAGATAAAATCAAGAGCGAAGGGGAAAAACTATAAGAAATGGGCGGGGGTAGTTTAGGGCAAAAGAAGTAAATTCCCTTACCCCCCTACCACGGCCCTCTGCAAAGGAGATGAGGGGAGCAAAATGGTTTGGCCTACCCCAGGTGCATTTGTTTGCCCATTCACTTGCTCAACGTCCCTGCGCATTTAGAAAGGAAACGGCTGCTGTGTAAGGCACTTGGCTTCCAATTTGGTCATCTTCATGGAGTCGTCCATGTACGAGGTAGGTCCATGGGAAATAAATTCATATAATGTTGTTTGCCCCAGGCTTATCAGTCAATCTTTCATGATAGCTTTAATGAGCCTGTATAGACCGGTAGTAATCAAAGATTAATAGTGCCATAGACAGCAGCACCTTAATACACATGTATATATACCTTAAGAGTGCATGTCCACAAAAATCGAACAAAAGGTGGCCACAGCTTGAAAATGTATTTTGCTCAAATTTTGTCCAGATGTAGCCTATTATGTCTCTAAATGCACTGTACAATTTTTTAAGTCATGTGTATTTTTATTTTGGAGAAAATGCAAATTTAAGAGTTTGTGTCGAAATCGCCATTTTTTCCACAAAAATCAACACTTACTTTGCTGTCAAATTTCGCTACAAAACCTCCTAAAAGCTCTTCTGGGATATCTCTACATCCGGTTTACGTGATTTTTTCGAAATTTGAATCACGGCTTGCATCTGAAATTATTTCAACTTCACCATGCCTGGTTTTAGTTGACTGAAGATACCCCTGAAACCACATCGTTTTCCAACATGCGATAAAGCTCCAAATCTAACAATATTTGCACCGTTATAAGGGATAAGCTTTGAAGTGATATAAAAATTTCTGTGGGCAAATGTATACGCCCTGCATGACAGTTAATCAAATTCATGTGTTTTTGACCTTTTGACATCAAACGTCCTAATTTCATCAAGTATGAAAAACAAGTCACTTAGAGTTCTTTCAACATTTTTATAGCAAGAATCGAAATTTTGACAATACTTCAATACTTCCTACCTGTTTATGACTCAGTTGTTGTTTAGAACCTCCAATTTTACCACAAATCGCATACATAGTGTCAGCCAAGAGTTAATGTACATCCAATTACTATTCAATACGTGCATGTCCCATCATCAGTTCACTTTAACAGTGATGACATTCTCTTATAATGGCGAAATTGGCTCAATCTTTTCCTGGTAACCTCATAATATCACAAACTGAATATCTGTTCCATAGGAATCTTTCCCATGCAGCTGGGAACCGTATTCCTTCACCCGCAATGTTTAATACACAAATTCACGTGACATCTTGTGATCTTCTGGTAAAGTTTGGTTGATGTGCTGTGTAAGATGCACCGCCCATAAACCAATAGTTTTGGTCTGAAGGAACATAACAGCAGACCAACAGTGCGGTAAGGATAAATCAGTGTGAAGGTTGACTTCTATAGAGTTTTAGGATATTCATACCCACCCTTCCCACGAATTGCTTTCGGAGGCCCTGAATAAGAATGGGAGTCATACCCAGACATGAACGCATCAGTTTTCAAGGTTTCATTCATCACCATTTGTTTAGAATTACATTAATGCAGCCTTCACTACTTTGAGATTGGCAAAGGGGTTTTCCGTGATTCATGATCAGACTACTTAACAGCTGTAATGACGACCAGTGACAGTTGTAAAATTCAGCGTGATGCGTGATAAACAGTGGTTACAAGAAAAACTTGCTCTTTCTTTTTCAATTCCAAATTGGCAGTTAAATTCTCAGTTAGCTGAAAACTGTTAACGTTGAAAAGAGCTCTTTTTATCAAAGTCTCTTTGACTTAAGTAACCATCAACTGACAAAGCTACTCCAAAAACCCGGCTACCTGTACACACCTGTTTCACCTTTTCAGGAAATCAAATAAAAATGCATTTATACGCACTGAATTGTTAATAAAAAGAGTAATTATCGTCACTTCACCTTGATCTAGCTATTTGCAACCCTTTGGTCAACATTGAAGGTTCATTCGGGTTTGCCTAAAACAAGGACAATCCAGAACCCGGAATCCGGAGTAAGAACTTGAACCAAAGTCACTTAAAATGATCCAGCGTCTTGCAAATGTTTACTTTTATCTCGCTGAGTAATTTGTCACATGCTGACTCCTTTTGGGAGGGGATTCATGTAGTAACTTCGGAAGAGCTTCCAACTTTTTGGGCTTTTCCTTTTTCTTGATAGAGTGTTTTTGACATCAAGTATTACAGGAATTGTCTTCGGGCGCTCAATTTTCTTGATTACACACGCTTGTTGATCTCTTGACCATCCGAGCTAAAGCTGTTTTTATAGTAATTAAGGGTGCGTTCGACTGACCCTATGTTGTAAAGTGTGACTATTCAACCATGAAGAATGATGAATCATACACATATACAAGTGCAGCGAGAGAGAGTCTAGCTGGACTCACGGTCAACTCATCGGAATCAGTGGGAAATAATTTCGCTTAACACACATAGACTGGGTCTGCTATCGACATCTCTATAATGGAGGGAATATCATGTGTCACAACTTTCTTGATAAGAGAGTTCTCACTGTAACCATGTTCAGCTGCAAGTACAACAGGTTCCCCCCAGAGCAAAATGTCTCCTAAAATGTTAAGTGCGTTGGATCAGTTTCGAAACAGAAAATGCTGTGAAACGTGCTGTTAGAGTATGACTTCCTTCACCTAATAATTAGTTTAAGTTTAAAAAAATACATACATACCAACGAGATGCTTTACCGTCTCTGACGTTGAGTTTTTGTTGCTTCCGCAGTAATTTCAGCCTTTGCTCGAGTTTCACTGTGTTCCAGATTCCGGATTCAAAGCAAATCCAGTTCATTTAATCATAACGCCTTCAATTTCCATACCTTAACAACAAACGGCTACACAAAAGTTGCTTTTCAGTTGGAAAATATTGATTTTGAAAATCGTCAGATTGAATATAAACTTTAAAAACTTGCCATCACAGATATTGTATTCATTTCTTGTCACTCTCCTATGCCATCACTACTGTATAAAATGTTGTCGATGAAACTAACACCATCCGATTTTAACCCCTACTGAACATACAAGCTACGCGCATATGTGTCAAAGATTCTCAGTTGGGCAATGTATGCTGATCACACACCACTCTTAACCCCTTGGGTACCAGCGCCTGATTCTATGGCTATCTTCGTATGTCTCATATGGCTGGCAGTTTCAACGTCAATTCTCAGAGTAGTCAGCTATACTTTGATGTCAATATTGATTGTGGGCACTTTTCAGTTACATGATCCTTTTCCACCGTTGGGGTGCTCCTCCTCGTTCTCCTGCCAGTTCTCCATCCCTACTTTAGTCTCCAGTTTCTCTTCTCCTTTGAACGCCTTTCGCACAGGCTACTGTTTCAACTGTTTCAAGTTAACTGTTTTCAACTAACCGAGAATTTAAATTTAGAAATGAAAAAGAAAGAGCAAGTATTTAATGTTTTTCTTTGAACCACTGGGTGCTTACCATTTAGCCAAAAAATCCGGAAATTTCGGTTTGAGGTCAAATGGAAAGGCAATTTTCTGCAAAATCTTTTCAGAAATTGTGGACAACCTCCAGAGGTAGTCCTCTTTTCCCGTTTGGGATGGAATTCGGGAAATGCCCTTAGCATTTGCGAGAATCGTTCCGTTTCCAGGCCCTTTCTCACAAGATCGAGTAAACATGTGGGTTGGAATGCAGAGTAGTAAAATGAGTGCAACAGACGCATTTCTTCCTGTTACGAAGGTCAGATAACATTGTACTGATAAACCGTGGGTAACTTGCAGACTCAAAACCCTGGTGTCAAAACGGCAAAAGGCGTTTTCCAAATATGGGAAAGATTCCCCCACCTACAAGAATCGCCGGTACAAGGTGGAAAAGGAGTGCCAGGTTTGCAAGAGGAAGTTTTATCAAAATTCAGTGAGCTCGCTCAAAGACACTAACATCTCAAGGTCGTGGAAGGAGCTTAAGTCTTTCAGGGCTCTAACCCAGGGTCACGAATGGTGGCACCAGATGTTGTCCAACAAGACCCCTTCGATCGAGGTCCTCACACGCAAATTTAACGACTTCCTATATGCCTTAACCAGTCATTTCAAACCTCTGAGTGGTAATACTTACCCTCTACACGCCTCCAGCAACCATGTCCCCAAGCATCTGTTGGTGACTGACCAGAAGAAGCAGAAGGCCTCGTCCCCACTTGCCTAAGTGAATCTATTGTTATTCCAACCCCAAAAGTCTCTCCCCCCCCCCCCCCAAAAAAAAACCATCCACGAGGACTTGCACCCAATTGCTTTGACGCATCAATTGGCCAAGATTTTGGAGGGGATTTTAGACTCGTTAATGAAAGAGGTCGGGCACTTGATTGATCCAATGCAGTTGTCCACCCAAGGCAAATCAACCACGCATTCGCTGGTGTATCTCCTGCATAACATTTTCTCTGCTTTAGATAGAGGGGAAATATACGCAAGGGTGTTCTTTGCGGACTTCTCCAAGGGTTTCGATTTACTAGATCACAACGTCATCCTATGTGAGCTCGAAACCCTTGGTGTTAACCAGCTACTTATTAACTGGATTGGTTCTTTCCTCTCTCAAAGATCCCAGCAAGTAAAGATCGCGGGCACATTGTCCCCCAGTGTTAAGCCCCATGGAGGTAAACTGCAGGGGACTAAACTAGCTCCTCTCCTCTTCGCAATCCTGGTCAAAAATTTGGCTTCAGAATGGCCGACACGTGTTAAATACGTGGATGACACTTCTGTGTTGGAACTGCTCCCACGTATGAGCCCCAGCTATCTCCCCATCATAGCTTGTAACATTGGCAGGTATACTGCACAAAGAGGTATGAGAGTCAACCCGAAGAGGTGCAAGGAAATGGTTATTAACCCCCTTCAGTATACCCCCTTCCCACTAGTACCCCTTGACATCATGGGCACATGCATTGAGAGAGTGCATTTGTACAAGATCCTGGGCATAATTCTATCTCACGGCCTGACATGGAATGCACATGTGGATTACATTTCTAAAACGGCCAGCAAACGTTTGTACGCCATCTGCATTCTAAAGAAAGCCTGTGTCCCCAAGGGTGACATTGTTAAAGTGTATATTAGCCTTATATGAAGCATCCTTGAATACGCTGTACCAGCATGGGCAAATATCCCATTGTACCTAGAGGACGCGATTGAGTCGATCCAGAAAAGGGCACTAGCAGTCATCTTCCCAGGTATACCCTATGATGAGGCCATGTGAACCGCAGGAGTTACAACCCTTACTGCACGCAGGGACCACATATGCAAGAGGTTTATTCGGAACATCAGAGCCTCCGGATTCCTTTCTAATCTACTACCAACTACAATAGAAGTCTCCCACAGGTACACACTGCAATATGACAAGGTTTTAGCTAATACTTCTTGCTTGAATAATTTTGTTACTCGTAAATTCCAATGATTGTTGTATTTGCTGACTGCTCATGTAATTCAGTCACCTCGACTGCAACATGAGTTAATAAACGAGATTATGTTTCTTAAATTTTCGGACCCCAGACACATCTGCTAGACAGACCCTTCATGCAAAACACAGCACCGAATTGAAGTCTTCGTAGGTTTGAGACCAGACTGGTGTTTTTGGACCAATTTCGTCCATTTCTATCTTAAATCCTCCTTTGTAGGAAAAAAGATGCATTGATTTACCTTGGGTTAAAGTGGAATTTTTGCAGCTGACTAGCCAACACAATATTTTCCACAAACTCTCCGATTTGTCTTGTTGTTTATATTTCCAGCTGCAATCTAACACAGCTGATGGTGTCATGAAGACACTTTTGGCCACGCGGGAAATGCCGCAATGTCTTTACTATAATGCCGAAGTGTGTGCTGCAAAAGAACTCACTTCAGAGATTTGTAGGGAGATTTTGATAAAGAAATCCTATCAAGCAAAGCGTGAATTTTAATGATATGAAATAAAAAATGGTGTTGACATTTCGAGTCATGAGCATGAGGAAATTCTAAGCTCCTAAAACGTGATTTTTAAATGGTTATTTGCTTTCCATAATTATTGCATAATTATGTTGTAACATTGCTGTACAGGAGCCCAAAACAGAGTCTGATCAAGGATGATATATGCAAGTTTAACTTCAGAATCTGAGAGAATACACTAAGATCTTTGCTCTGAAGGTCATTAAAACCCTCTTTTAGCTGCCACTTTTAAGATTTTGAGTCTTCCTTATAGCTACTTATAGATTTCTTTTCACCAGCCACGCCCTAAGGAATCTTAGATTTTGTCTGGTATATCCACTTTTGATCCAAACGCATAGAAACATTGGTGCAAAGCAATTCAGATGTACCTGAATGCTGTGGTCGGATCATTATGGAGCAATATGTCCTTGTGTTAACGCAGCACGACCCGGAAAAGTCATGACCCAAAAAATCTCTCCTCAGATGGCTAAGGGCGTTTCTGGGTGTAGCAAAAAAGAAAAGTGGGAAATATAAAAAAATGCACTAGCCATATTATATAAACACCTCATCCATAACTTATGAAGACTAACTTTTTTTCGAACCCAAAATTGAACGGATCTCTCTTAGCGGGACAGCCACTTCAATTATGAGATTGGTTTCCTATGAGGAAATTTCATTATCAAATTGTCAATATAGAGCCTCGCTTTGATGTTACAATGATCAAATGACCAACAAACAATAGATTCACCTGTGCTACGAGGCATGCTTAATATGGTAAGATTTTGGCTGTTTAGGCTAAGAAATAATAAAGTTATATGTGCAGCCTCGCTTTTATAAAATATCCCCTTAAACATGTCCATGCAGATTGCAAACTCGGCAACATCCGTTTTCCTGATATTTAGCAACCTCCGAACATGGCGAGCCCATTGGCTTGCTTTCTTCTCTAGTCTCCCACAGGAGCACACTTTCTCCTTGACTGAGAGGCCACAAGACAGTTGCACAAGACAGGTGGAGTTAAAATGCCTGACGCTTCTGACCCCCCAAATCATCCAACATGGAATCCTGCAGCCCTAGTTATGTGCCTGCTGAGACTAAAAAGTTTGCAATACCACAGCCTCAATAAGTTGTTACTATGTCTTCCACAAAGAATGCTGATGTAAAGAGTGGTGGCGTGACGATGAGAACTGTGTGTGTTACCATAGGAGATGTATTTGTAAGGGCACTGTGTGACACTGAAGCTACATTTCCATTGATGGCATCCCATTTGGCTTCCTTGGGGTTTTTGAAAGAGTAGATCTTGGTTTCCAGTCCTTACTGATCTCGTTGCTCCTGGAGCAGAGAAGATCGACTTTCCACATCAAGGCATTGTGAAGCTGGATCGAGAGACAACCAACCTGCGTATACTCGATGATGGCGCACTGAAACGTGAATGACCTTTCGTCCCTGTAAACACCGTAATGACCATATTTAACTCCTTGGTTCAGCCCCATTTCAACTATTGCTGTGAAATTTGGGATAGCTGTTGCAAAAAGCTTCAAAACAGGGCAGCTAGGGTTTTAACTCTGAAATTCTTGGCTGGCAAAAACTAGAGTCACAAAAAAGCTTTCATAAGGCTGTCATAGTTTACAAATCTTTAAATGGACTCGCTCTTGAATATATGCAATCCATGTTTATACACTGTGACACCGTATACTCCCTGAGAGACGCCGAGGGAAACTAAATATTCCAAAGCCCGCACAAACTATTTGAAAAATAGCTTTAGCCATACTGGTGCGATGCTTTGGAATAGTCTGCCAGTTGGGTTGCGGCAAGCGGAAACACTAGAAAGCTTCAAAGCCGGGCTGCGGTAGTCTGGTCATTTTACTACAATTAGTTACAGTTTTTAGTTTAGAAATGCACAGCTCTCGTGCAAAGCAGGGTTTTATATTTTATATCAGTAAATAAGTAAAAAGTAGTAATATATAATTAATTGTAATTGTAATTTTAAAATTTTAATTGTTATAGATATGCCTGATGAGACAACCGTGGATAAATAAAGTATTCTGTTCTCATGCCTCAGCAAAGTCCGAAGGTGGCCTGTCTCTCAATGATGTCTTTGAGAAAGAGCCAAACCTCTTACCGTTACTCTGGGGCATCCCTCTCTCCGATTCCGCATTGGCAAGTTTGGTGTTGCAGGTGATCTACAAAAAGCCTTTCTGGAGTTGATACTTGAAGAAGAAAGAAACGTTTACTGTTTGTTATGGCTCAATCCTGAAGATATAAGTGTATCATCACAGAAACGTATTTCTCGAAGCAATAGCTTGCCCATTTCTTCTACAAGCAGTCCTCAACCGGAGACAATTGCTCATCTTGAACTACTTGGCGTATTACTTGGATCTCGGCTTCTGAACTCTCTAAGAAACGAGTAGAAAGGATTCCTCAGAATTGACAGAGAATTCCTATGGACGGACTCTTGTGTTGCTTTAGCATGGATCAATCAAGGAATGGAGTGGAATGGAGGTAATCACATGTGTAGGTGGAGTATGGTCATGGGTTCCCTCAGAAGAAAACCCTGTCGTCTTACCCACCTGAGGGACAACAGTAGCTCAGTTATCAGTCTCCAAGAACTAGTGGAATGGTTCTCATTGGTTGAAAAGACCTGAAACAGAATGGCTTAAAGGCCCAGAAAACTGTGATGCTGTGACAACCGGGCTGTAGGAGATAGCAGGAGGCGCCATATTTGGGAAACATTGTGGATCACACCAGAACGAAAGAGTTTCTGCACGCGACTTTGCTGTCCTTAGAAGAGCTACAAAATACCAAAACAGTCCTTCTGAAGCAAGTTCAGGGAAGTTCTTCTGGCAAGAGTTAAGAGCATTAGAGACTGGCCAACAAGTTCACCAACAGTTTAGTTTGGTGACCCTACATCCGTTTTTAAAGGAAACGAATTCAAACTGCCCGACTGAGGTGGAGAGAGTCATCAACTGTCAACCCATTACTTACTTGTGGGAGTCCAGCGATACTAGTGGAGGTATTCCCATACCATTGTGTCCGAAACAGTTTCTTTTGCCACCCCATGGAGATGTAAAAGTGGCAGAAAGATAGCTGAATCTCTCAGAAGAATTTTGACTCGCATCAAGTGCTGGGACCCCAAGGAGAGGTCTGGAGGATCACTTCAAATCCCTTGAAAGACGGAGAGGTTGTTCTCGTTGCTGATGACAGGGAGAAACTGGAAAAAAATGGAAGATGGGCATGGTTTGACAACTTTTCATTGGTCGCGATGGAAGATGCCATGCAGCTGTGGTTAGAGTAAATTCTGGACTGCTGAGACGACCTATTCGCAAGTTGTACAACTGGAGCTATGTGCTGAACCAGATAGCTTGCCACCCTTCAAAAGATCTCCAGAGACATCAAACGGAGGTGACAGATCAACAGTCCGTAAAGTTGCAAAGAGGCAGCTGAAGCTGAACATGAGGTTGAGAAAGTGATAAGATTTATTTGCAACATGCTGCCGCAAGTTGCAAGGTGGAGGATGTCGAAAGCTGAACTTGTTGGATATTTAAGATTTAGAAAGTGTTTCATTTACCTACTTTTGTAGGAGTCTTTTAGCCTGTTTAAGGATGAACCGGGTGAGGGCGAGCGTGAGGAGGCAGAAATTATGGACGGCAAGTTAATGAGCCCGGAGTGTTAGCGAAAGGTCTTGAGGCCTGTAGAGTCTGCAAGGAACCTTTACAGTTGAAGAATATTGCAGAGGAGCAAAGATACGGATTAGCATGCCTGCTTTATGTGCAGTGTGAATGTAGTAACATCAATACTGTGTACACTGGCAAATCACTTCATGTATTCGGTATTATTAGACTATTATAATGCCAAAAGAGGTGTCTTTAAAGAAAAAAAAAAGCTTACTAGACGAGCTTCCAATATTTGTAATTATCAAACTGTCTCATACAGGAATGCTGCATGCAGGTATAGGTGAAAGTCAAATCAATAATTTGCTTTTCGGCACTGAATGTTCCTGGAATACACCAGAAGTCTTTAAAGAGAAGAGAAAGAGAGGCCAGAAGAGGTTAAGAAGCCTTGACAAAAAAGTCAGTTTCTGATGCATTGGTTTTGGGAAATTTCGAAGACTCGAGAAAGGTCACTGTATACCAATTCTTTTGTGCCATTGATAAAGATGAATCTGCTAATTTACTGTTGACTTATCGCAACAATGAACAAATTTTATAAGTAAATAAACTAGTTTGGTTGTTTTGTCTTTTCACTGCGGAGGGAAAAAAGGCCAAGCCCATTCAACATACATGCAAAAACTGTTTTAATGTCATCTTTACGGATAAGACAAAGACTAAAACCTCAGAAAAATTAAAATGTTAATTGAAATACCCTACACACATATCTTGCCCCAAACTGTTTTTAAAGTAAATTCAAATTTATGAAATATTTTGCAGGTTGAATACAGATGACAAACAAAGCTTGTGGCATCATATTACATGGCCTGGCAGAGAGGGAGTAATGGTCGAACCTACAACAGCCTTTTAGGTTAATGAAGTGTCATTGTTAGAATAATGTGCTGATATTAATGAATTTCACCTTAATTTTTTTAAAATAACACTGACCTTTTTCTACACAAAACACTGTATAAAATATAATTGCACTATATCATAATTTGTGAGTCATCACTTTGTTTATATAATTTTGCAGCTCATAGCAGCCTCACAGGAAAAGATAATTGGTGTTGGAACTCGTATAACAGCTTGTAGGATATGTTGACACTGCTGCATCGAGCCAAAAAGAACAAAACATAACTGTAGGGTGAACTGGGGTGGGTCAACTAAAGGAATGGAACCAAATCTGGCAGCAGAAAAGTCACCACTTTGATTGAAGATGATGATACCATAACAATGGCTAATGTGCGTCAGAATGTTTAACATACTGTTGAGAAGTGGAGTGATAAAAATCATGCAAAGAAAACTTCAGGATCAAGACCTTACAGCCTTCAAAAACAGCAAAAAGCACTTACTACTACTGTAATAAAGTACCTTCAGAAATGCTTTGTGTACGCTCTGTCAAAACAAAGGCACCCTTGATGTTACTTCCGTTAACCACGATTCCATGCGGGAAGATCTTGAGGTGTGACTCATTAACAAATTGATTATGCTAGTTGGGTTTTTGGTCGTACTCTCGTCCTTTACAAAGCCAATCAGTAGTTTGTAAGTATTAATTTCTGTTCAGGTTTCATTTCATCTAAATTTAGTTTCGTAACTGAAATTTTGTCTCTTTTTAGTTGAACCACTCATGCTTGCTTAATCACTTGAAATACTCCAATACCAGAATGTTTTTTCTACAATATATATTAAAGCGTGTTCAAATTGTTGTTCGTTGATTGAAGTCTACAAGCTCAACCTTGATTCAAGCGAAAGATATTTTCGCCACATTCTTAAAAATACAGTCGATCAACTTGAATCAACTTTTCTTGGTATCTCGCCTCAGCACAGAATGGAATCACTGGGAAATCTCTACTCAGATGCTGATGCAAATGTTCCCCGAATCACTCGTTCAAGCAGAAGGTATCTCGATCAAGGAGCGAGATCTGAAAGAAGTTATGGTCTGAAAAGAACACGGGCTGGAAAAGCTAACGTCACAAAGTTACGAAGTGAGGTACAACAACTCATGGCTGATTACAACAACATTGATAATGCTATGAAAAGCTGACTCTGAAGAAGAGGAGGCAAAAGTCTCTAGACTTCTTGACAATATAACTGCACGGATAAATACTGAAAATAGAAGAAACTATTGCCCATTTCATGTCGAATGTTAGTGTTTCACCGCAGGACTCTGTTAGCAATATTGGTCTTCGTAATTTACCATCTAGGAACTCTCTGGGGTTAAGGCATCAGTGTTCTATTTCTTCAAAATCATCAAACACCATGATTTCTGGCGAGCACTCAAAAGCTGCTCTTATCATTGAAACATCAACATTACATCAGCGTCAAGCCATACAAACAGAAGAATGTCTGATTGAAAGTGAAATTCAGAAAACACAATTAGAGCAAGATTGTGCTAGACTAGAGTTAGAGCACAGAAAGGAACAGTTGAAATTAGAAACTGAAGTTCTTAAAATCCAAGCACGGAAAGATGAAATAATTTCACACCCGTCTTCGAATGGTGATCATGATTATGACGAAAGACCACAAAATCTCATAGTTGTGAATTTCACCTCAGCAACTGGCACCAGAATGTCTCGCCCAAAACATTCCTGGATGGATGAAACTTGAATATGGCGCAAAAGTGTCAGACATATGATTACGCCATTCAAGGCCAAAAGAAAACGAAATTTCAATAAAGGGAATAGCCTCACCCTCCTTGAAAGAAGCTTTGATTACCAAGAAAGCCAAGGAAAGTTTCATCGAATACACTAGACCGTCCTTGTGTTTGCTTTGCGTGTGCCAAATCAGGCCTCTGGAGAGCCGTGTATCCTTTTCTCTCTGTAACCAAATGGAAGTATCTGTGGCCTTCGTGTCTCGATATTTTTTGGGTTTATGAATTTTTTTATTTACCGTTGTTCCTGTGAAAGTTGTAAAGAGACTGTAGATCTTTCAGTTTTCTGACGGTACCTTGTGTTTCATTTTATTTTTAGACTTCCATTGCGTGAAATACCTCAGCACTCCAATAATCGGCACGTTTTTAATACACGATTTTTAATTTCCTTTCTCTTGATTGTTTTGCTGAACTTTTTGTGCCACGTTTATATTTATTCTGCTTTCTGTCACTGTTCAGAATTCAGGCAAAAACTGTTTGTTCTTCAATATAGATATCCCTTTGGGTCCCAGCTCAAGTTTTCATCTAAAGTATCTTAGGATTGTTATCGATTTGTCCATCCGCATATTTTGTGCAGCCGAGAAAAGAATGAAAATCCTGTCAGATGATCTATCACAGATCATACCTCTGCTCACCAGGTTTGTTAACCTGCTTGCGTCTGTTGTAACTTAGTTTGTTTGTTAGCTGTGTCAGATCTGTATCCAGGTTATTTCGTGCCATAAATTTTGCCGTTAATTGGAACGTACAACTTTTGCTATCGCCCAAAATGCCTGACTGAATTTATCTTTGAAGCAAGATCTTGTGCATATAGACAGTTTTCCTTTGTGGAAATTGTCTTCTTAGATGCCTCCAATTCTGCTGGTGGCTGTTATATTGATTTTGAAGGTAAGTTTTTCACCAACATTGCTTAGCGTCCTTGCCGTTGAGATGGCCAAGATGACGACAGTTTTTTGTCGATAACATGGAGAATGATTATATCTTCTCTGCCAATCGTCCAATGGATTCTTAAAAAGCTCAGCATAATTCTTGCCGTTGTCATCGGCAATGTCTCAGTTTTTGATGACTGTACATAGTGAACGATATTTTTTCTGTCATCGATGTAATTTGGCGTCCGAGACTGTGACAGATCCTTAAGTTTATTACAAGGTTTTATCACCCTGGGTCTTCCAGAGTGAACGCCTTTGCTCTGGACTGATCCATGGTTCTCCTGCCCTCCTGTCTGTTTAACCTCCATAATTGTTTTCATCCCAGTGTCTTTGGAATTTCGCATGTTTTTGGCCGTGCCTATGTTTCGTTGGTTTCCACTGGGGTTTTTTTTCTTCCAGATGTTCAAAATCTTTTCATCAAAAGCCTGGCCAAGATCAATAATTTTGGTCTAGTTCCTCTTATTTTTTTCGGTGGTAACGCTATAGGTCTCAGTTTTCCTACTAGGCTAGCTGCTGAAGTAATGTTTGCGTTGTTTTTTGCATTCCAGAGTTGTTGTTTTTTATTGTACATTACGCTCTACCTTTTGTTTTGTGCGGTATGCTTTCATTTGAGTTTCACAGCCTAGGGGCAGAGTTTGTTATGTTTCGTTATGTTTCATTATTTGTAGTTGTTTGTTTATGATTTATGGTTCTCGTTTATTTGGGGTACTGGCCCTGTGGACCCTGGTAGGTTTGTTCTATTTAGGTATGCATGGAGTATCGACGAGCATGACCCAGAGGGCCTTGACATTCACCCTCGGTGGTTTTCTTACGTGTAGCTGCACAGCCTCTAATTTGTGTTTTATGCTGTAAGTTTTCGTTTGGATTACATAGGCTAGGGGTCTCTGTTAGTCATTCTGGACCGCTGTGTTATTTTTTCTTTAGTGCGTTGACATGGAGCGATAGCTTAGCCTTGTTGCCCTTACGTTTTTGAGGATACCTCTGTGTGTCGTTCTTGATGTATACGTTTTATAGCTTTTGGTATTGTTATCCCTGACGAGTTTCCTATGTTTCAATATGCATTCATCTTCATGTACGATGTTTTTGATAACACAAGCTATTGAATGGCCCTTGATATTCATCCTTGGTGGGTTTGTTGTGTCTATGTACACTTCTATAGTATTGATGTTCATGACAAATGTGTTTATAGCATGAGCTAGAGGCCCTTTATAATCGTTCTTGGTGGTTTTGTTGTGTCTAGGTACATACGTACAGATAAAATATTGTTGTTTATGAACACTTTGCTTATAGCGTGGGCTGAAGGCCCTTGATAATCACCCTCAGTGGGTTTGTTGTGTCCAGGAACAATTGAAGTATTGATGTTAATGGGCATTGCATTTATAGCATGGGCTGGAGACCCTTGATAATCATCCTTTGTTAGTTTGTTTTGTCCAGGTATACATGAAGTATTGATGTTCAAGAACCATGCATTTATAGCACGGGATTCAGGCCCTTGTCGTTCACCCTCAGTGGGTCTGTTGTGTCCAGTATTGTTGCGTTTGAGCGATGCTAGATTGGTCTAGAGGTCTTTGATAGTCACCCTTCTTGGATTTTTCGTGTCTAGGTAAGAGCTTATGTCCTTCTATTATCCTTTCACAGCATTTGCTTAAGGCATTGATTATTCCATTTATAGGTTCCCTGTTTTAGTCTGTTATTATTTTCTGCATGATTTTCTCCAGAGTCTTCCACTGTTCATGCTGCAGTCCATTTATCCATTTACCTCTTTGTTCGTTTTTCGCTGTCATTATTATTATTATGCCATGTGTTGCTTTATGCGTTTTCGTTTCTTTAGCCACTTTTCACACAGAGTTCTGGTCGACATCTCTGCCGTTTTCCCAAGCAGTCGTTTCCATGACTGAAGAGCTTGATTGGCAGTCCTTGCCTCCAGTGAACCCAGGGCATCTCTGCATTATTCCAGTGTTTTCAATTGATGGAAGTCATTTGCCGTGGAAGTCCTTGATGCTGTTCCTTTTCCACTCAGCAATTGGTTGGATTCATCCAAATCGGGTCCAACCATCCTTTATGCTTTCTACACTTTGAAGTGGTTCCACGATCTGGCAGGAGTATGTTCTCCAATCAACAAGTCGTCTTGTTTTGCCATAGCAGCCTAGACAGGGAATGTTCGCCTTGCAGCCCTGCCTGTCATGAAAGAATCGAAAGGAGTCCCTTAACGCAGATCTTCTGAGGAAGTTGTCGGAAAGAGCTCATAAGAGAGATCTACTTCTATTGTATCATTAAGTTGTTTGATTTTAGGTCTTTCTGGTTTCTTCGCTTTTCGATTGTCCCCTATTAGGGCTAACAATGTCAGGTTTTCATGATGAGCTTATTTCCATTTCATTGAAACGTACTAAGTTGACCTGTTAAGGAAAGGCAGTCAGTTGTACGTTTTCTTATTCCAATGCGCGTATATTTTTAGCCCTGCTTCAGCCTCTGTCAGTCGTACGCATTTGTTTTCAAATTATAAGCCTATGAGCTCTTCCACTTACAGCGACTCTTTCAAGAAGTCTTTCCATGGTATTGCTCCCGATATTGCTTAGTTTAGTACTCACTCAGCTGGTGGAGCTACATCAAGCCCCTAGTCCTGGACTCCCTGAGCGATAACTTCTACGAGACGACAGTTGGGCCTCAGTGAATGCCATTAATACCTATGTCAGAGACATTTTAGACAGTTTATTGGAGGTCTCAGATTCACTTTCGCCTTAGCTCAAGCCCTTTCTTTTAGTTCTATGGAGGGCTTGGCTGGCCAACGCGCCCATATATCACCTAGATTGAGTGTCCGGTTGAGTAGTGGAGGAAAAATATGTAATTTGTGATAATCCTGATTTAGCATAAATTGGTATTTTGCTGTCACGTAGCATAGGCCTGGTTGTGAGCGGCAGACTCTTGGAGTGCCACATGATTGTGGTTTGTATTTGGTGATCATTTAGCGAGTGAGGCATTCTACGGTCAGCCTTCGCCGCATCCACAAGTACTGCTTCGTTTTTTGTCCTATCGAGCTGAATAAGTGTTTAATGCCTTCCTTAGGCAGTATATGATTGCGTTCATTTACACTGTAAGTAGTGTCTTTCATCTAGAATATCCAAGAACCCCGAGGGTCGGAGGCACACGTCCCCCGCTTTTGTCGACCTGCTGGTTTTTTTTAGGGGTTTTTCGTGCCAGTCTCTGGTGCATTGCTTTTGTCTTCATTGTCCAATTGGTGTTTTAATATTTTTTGTACCTATTCCAATGCTTAATAAACTGCACGGTGGCTTGGTTGGCCAACACATCCATTTATCACCTGGCTTGAGCAAAATAACATCTTTGTGAGACCACTTAGTCAACCTAATCAATGCGAATGTTCAGCTTGATGAACAATTCAGGAGATACTGTGAAATGGAGATAAATGAAACGAAGGTTTACGACAAAAGAACAAAGTCACAAGAAGATGTGAAAGCTCTCGATATCAGGAAGGGTTGTGCAAAGATTGTGAACGGACATTCTCAGATTTTGCTACCTTGGCATAATTATCCACCAGACCTACCCAACAACAAAGTCCTCACCGAAAATGGTTTGACATCTCTCAAGAAGGGACTAATCAAACATGAAAAATTGCTTGAAAACTACACAAGGTTTGTGGAAGACCTTGTAGTAAAAGGCTGTGCCCAGAAAGTTCCTAAAGAGAAAGTGGACTGCAAATCAGGGTCCTACGGTGGCTGGTTAGGGCCATTGTTGAAACCTAGATTTTTTTCCTTGCGAATTTTTAAATTAAGTATAGAACAAATTTCATTATTTTATTAATCTTTTGAATGCGGAAATTGAGTGGTGAAATTATTACTTTGTAAATATAAATTCAACACTGTATTGGTATATTTACACTTACAAACTGTAAATTTACACGTATAACTGTAAACTTACACTTATAACTGTAGATTTACACTTATAACTGTACATTTACACTTACAAACTGTAACTTTACACTTACGAACTGTAAATTTACACTTACAACTGCAAATTTTAACTTACCACTGTAAGTTTACACTTATAATTGTAAATTTACACTCGTAACTGTAAATTTACAGTTATAACTGTAAGTTTCCACTTATAAGTGTAAATGTACACTTATAACTGCTCGTGATGTCAGCAAACGGAGTCTGAAACCATCGATCATGGAGGATCATCAAGGCATGGATGAAGTAAGTAGCGTTAAATCGCATGCTGTTCTTACTTACCACCTCTGTGCAAGTTATTTCCTTTGCAAAACTGTGCATTAGAACGTTACACCACTCTTAAATCTGTAAAGTATCTCATGAATTTGCGAACAGGGGTTTTTGAGTCCCAAACGTTGATTGTTGAAATATCCATTACACTGATGCTTTGATTGAGTACCGGTTTCTACGTACGAGAAACGTACAATACAGAATGTCGTCTCTTACTGTCACTATGTATTTAAGTGCTCAGAACTGCAAACTGCAGAATACCTGACGGTTAATTACATGTAAGTTAAACATGTGCTTAAAATGTGAACATGTGTGCGCCGATCAATATCTCCGGTGATTTGATTCCCTTCCCACTTAGGAAGTTCGGAGTTAACTGCGAATGAAATGACTTTTGGCAAGCTCGAAAAGCAAAAGTCATTTTCACAATTATATAGCAAAACACTGTAAAGCCATAGTGGTCCTTTGTTCGTTGACTAATGCATGGACAAAATGATATGCGATGAATTTTATTTTAAATCCTCACGCAGACAGTGCTAGTCGGAAACGTAAGTTCCCGACCCCACTTAGATAACGGTCCCTTTTCCCGGGTTAGAAAAGTAGCAAAGTAATTGAATGTTTGGAGTGTATGAAGTTTACATTTGATTGATTTTATAGTGAAATTTTTGATCCACATTGCAAAGAGGTTATCGGTAACTGAATCTGTCTCTGCGTATCTCTGATTCAAGATTATCTGGGATGGTTTTTTTGGTGGGTGAGGGTGGGGAGGGTGGACTTAATTAAGACTTCTAAACAACTTCTAAGGTGCTGCATAGTTGCCCGGATTTAACCTCATTGTAATAAGAGAAGAGTTCCTCATTGCCGATTCATATGACGCCGGAATACATGTAACATAAGTATTTTCAGCTATTTCAGTGGACCGGCGTTCCCCTCATGAGTTAAGCAATTCAGGCTGCATTGATGTTGCTCGTACTAGTAGCATTTTCTCAACCTATTTTTGTTTTCATTTTTGTAGGTTATAAACTTTTTAAAAAGTAAATTTTGTGAAGGTCAAGGTAAGTTACTGAAGGATTTTTCTTACATTTAGTAATTTCATGGACTGCAGAGCGCTCGGGTGGATCATGTGTTGGACACCATGGAGTAAAGACGTGCTCGCGGAGCTCCGTGTGAGGAAAGTTTTTTTTTCCATCAAATCATTCAGTTTTTTTTTTTGACATTCTTTTTCTACACTTCATGTGAGCAAGACGGCTCAGATCTGGAAAACGTTCTTCGACAAATTCTGAAAGTGTTACCAAGCAGGAGAAGGCGACGAATCCCGAAGAGACAGCCATGTGCGAGGAAGTGATGGCGGAGCTGAAGTCAATGAGAGGTGACTTAAAAATCAAATTTCGGCCCTTAGTGAAAATTTAAAGGATTTTCAGCGAAATACCAATGCAAGGCTTGAGAAAATAGAGAGTGTCATTTCCAAATTAGATGAAATCGATGTTCTGACGACCAAACAGAAAGATTTAGAAAAAGATGTCGAGGGCGTGAACGCCACTGTCAGCGAAATGGACAGCCTTCGTGGAGGATGGAGGAAATGCAAGTTAACTGAGGAAGGATGTAAAATGTGCATAAACAACGCATGTAGGTCCACAGGAAAACCGAAGGTAAATAGAATCGAAAGATCAAGTTAATCTGCGATTGGGCCCAATTGGTGAGCATTGCTCTCATGTCCTCTTATGGCGGCGCTTGCCACATTTCTCGTCGTCCCTACGCGTAACGAAAATGAAGTAAGAGTTTGTATGGAGATCCGAAACTGATTCCTTGACAACAAATAATGAAATGCTAAATATCAAATCACTTAAACAGGTGCCATAAAGTTACCTGGCTCCCAACCCGCTCCCCCTGCCCCCCACCCCGGGTCATTTTAAAGCCTATCCTATCATTATTTCAGATGGATGTTGAAGCTGTTCTATATGCAACTGATGAAAGTCTGCAAGATCTCGGGCTGACAGCAAAAGGTGACATTTTTGCTGTAAAAGCGTTTTGCCGAGGGCGAAGTAAAAGCCATGATCCAAAGGAAGAGGACTATGAAGATCGAAAGAGGAAACTTGTTGAAGAACTAAAGAAGGGTAGAGAAAAAGGGAAATACAAGAAGACAGAAACGGCCAACAGTGGTACCAACAACCTCGACTCTAATTCAGACCAAAGGGCGAAGAAAGGTCCAAGCGCGAAGAAAAGCAGGAAGATTACTCTGGGTTGGATGCATTATTCTGCGAAGGAAAAGCGTTTCGTAACAGTAAGGTTAAACAATGGAGGTGGAACCAGAAGGATCCACTTGCCGTCTGATTCCACTTAACAAGATCTGATAGCTGAGGGGAAAAAACTCTTTTTTCAAGGCAGACGGTCACCTTACGGAAAAGAAGATGAAATGCTGTTCAATCTTGCAAATTTCAAAGCAGAGACTGTTGAAGAGCATATCCAAACCACTGATTTCACAATACAACGATACATCGAAAAACACAAGCTCACATTGGTAAGAATGTATTTGACGTCCAAGCCTGATTCATCAGACGAAGATGATTATGATCTTATGCAGTCGGCATTACAACCGTCTGTACCAGCAAAGCCTAAAACGAGTAACAAAGATAAAGGAAAGGCCTGGCATTCGAACCATGCAAATCTGCCTGTAGACACTGGTGCACAAGATGTTTGCTTCCTTCCTGACAGCTCTGATTCCTTCCCCTGGTTAGATTATTCACTTCTTGGCACGTCAGAGGAACGACAGCAATTAATGACAGCAATTAATGCCTGGTTTGCCAGGCAACGGAATTGCAGTGGACACAGAAGTCATGGCCCCAACAGCAATTTGCCCCAAATCGTTCACTTGTTTTCGCAGGTTAATTCTCCCCAGAAATTACCAGTCATATTCACAGATGCGAAATAACTTGGACTTTTACATATGTGATAATTCCATCTGGGATCTTAATGATAAGTGACTTAAAATTCTATGGGCCCGCAGACAATGTGCCTTCCTAGTGTCCACTGTGCCGTTTTGATAACCTGACTTTTAAGTGACACTTAATTAAAATCGTTCTTGTTACCGTTAATGTAGATCTTGCATGGAAATTGTAACTTAAGGTGATTCCTCAGAAATTAAAGTTCCCGATGAATTTTTTTAAAACTTTCCCTGAATGTTCTCTACCAAGCACTGTTTCGAAAAAAACAATAAAAATGATAGGTCACCATTCTCGCTTAAGAGATATGATGGCCCAATCTTACCCAATTTATGCTTGTACTCGTGCTATTTAGGCGCATTATTCATCGGTCCACGTTACATTTTGCGGTAGCTCGATAGGTAGTTTATAAAAGTAATACTCGGAAAAAAACTTAACAGGTAGAAAATGTAGAGCATATAGAACAATATTATATAAAATTTGTGGAAACATAACACTATTTGAAACGACGTGGACGTAAAGCGTTCGTAGAGTCGTTATTTTTGCGGTCATAATTTGCATCACAGAGTAACGGGTTCCAGCATGCTTTCGCCTAGATCTTTTTTTGCTTCCGATAAATTTTTTTAGTTTTCTTTTAAATTAAGGGGCACAATATGCACACTATTATTATGCAATAAAAAATACAGGTCACCATGCTCGTTTAAAAGAAAATGAGCATTTATCTCGCTATCGAGCTTAGCTTGAGGGAAATTTCTTTCGCTGTGTACGTGCACGCGCTAATTTGCGCGCGCTAATGACGCAAAAATCGTGCGCAGTAGGGATGCGCAATGCAATACTGAGGAATCACCTTAAATTTGTTGAGTGTCACATTTCAGAGTATTTACGATGTTTCAGTTATTCACTTTGCAGTGTCTTGAACCGACTGTTCTGATTCACTTTGTTTCTTCAGCTAAACGTTTCAGTTAGTATATTGTTTACTCTTGATATACAATGAACACGTTTGTGATCTACACATCTTGCACATCCCATTCCCTTAGTATTTCATATACCTTTATCCCTTCCAGAGTAAACCACTAAAATCGCACACTGAATGAAATATTACCGAAATGAATGAATGACGTTTCATGAACTGCTATTTATACGAAAAATACAAGGCCGTTTTCATGACGAAATCCATGATAACAAGAATGCAACAAAAACCGTTTGTATGGACATCTTCAAATAGTCATTTCTCTCGTTTACTTTTTTCACCAGTTGAACATGTCGTCAGGTTCGAATGACAACCATATTTGGTCAGTGGTGACATGCCAGTTTTTGTGCTCAAGTCAATGGAAACTCCCACCCCGGGAAATGGTAGGGAAACTGACAAAGCATTAAGGCCCACCCCTCCCCCCAGGGCAGGTATTGCAGTACAATTCCCCAAATGTCCCATATCAAAAAAGAATTGCAACCTGTCAGGTTCCACATCGAAAGAAAATAACTGAAATGTACTTGTGTGTGTTAGATCCCTGTTTCAACATTTTTTGACGTGACCCCTTTTTCCATATTTGGTTTGTACACGAGGCCTGGTTTTGTGATTAAAAGTTGTGAATCGCCATCTTGATCTGCCTTTCTTCACTGTCTCTGGTTTATTTGCGAATACACAGCAATGTGTGCTGACTTTTAGCCAGACAATTCCTAGTGACACCATTTAAGTTAAAACCTGTGTTGCCCACTAACTGCTCTGCAAATGGCACAGAGTCACTTTCTACTTCATGCTGGGACCACCACACATACACCATGATTCTTCAACGTCCAAAGATGCTGATTCACAACACGATTTATTTGCCAATTCTCTCTGTCAGAATTCGTCTAATCCACCATTCCCCCGGGGCAAATGACTGTTCAAAATTGATTCCGTGCTCTTGTTTTCCTCCACCCTTTCCCGGGACAAGGAGGGTTTCAGTTCGGTCAGTGTAAAATGCAGACTGAGGTTCTAACGTAACTGTTGAAAAAGCCCAAACCCCTTAGAAATGCTAACCTTAGGCCTAATTAGGCCTAAAACAATATTTAGGCTTAATTGTTAGCATTTCTAATGGGTTTGGGCTTTTTCAACAGTTATGTTGTAACCTCAGTCTGCAGTCTGCATTTTACACGACCGGTTTCAGTTGGTTCCATTGATGGACGTGAACATACAAGGATAAAATTTTAGGTTTTCGCTAATTATCGCAAATGCCTCTCGTGCCATTTTAAATCAAGGACAGTTGACACAGTTTACATGAGGGATGAGTTCGTAAAAACGTCAAAGTAATGCGAAGTTGGAAGATGACGTTTTCGAAGACGCCGTCGTCTTCCTTCTTGAAACGAGTCTTGAGTCAATGAATCAATATGTCATAAGTAAATGAGTCTGTGAGTTAGTGTAGTTACCCTCACCCATAAAATGAAAGCTAACATTTCATAGAGTGCTTTGGCCTAATCACTGAAACGAGGGCTTAGGCTTAATCAATAAATTACTGCTATATTGACTGTGAGTCTCGTTGACTCATGACTCCTGACTCATTGACTTTTTGACTGATAAAACATGGGACCTGTCTTGAAACTTCCCAGCTGTGACCACGTTTCTAAAGTTTGGATATTGCGCCATTTTCAAGTGCCCGCAAATGTTCTTCATTACTTTGCTTCAAGGGTGTCAAAATAAGTCCTCGATGAAACCGAGAAGGTCAATATAGAGATGTTCAGCTCCCTTACATCATTTGTTGGCAAGGACCTGATCTAGCTAATTCGCTTGTTAGAGTCCTGATGAGGTTCAGAGAGAATAGCATTGCATGGATGTCAGACGTAGAGGCCATGTTTTATCCAGTCTATGTAAGCCCGAAGACAGCAACTATCTGCGTTATCTGTGGTGGCCAGAAGGAGACATCAACTAAGAACCTGAACAGTAGCAAATGAAGGTCTATCTTTTTGGAGGCCTGTCTTCGCGAACAGAGATCGTTATTCAACTGAAGCCGTAGACAAAGTCCTAAGAAACTTCTATGTTTATGACTGTTTGAAGTCCATTGATGGTGAAAAGGAAGATATTCTTCTCGATACTGCACTATCTCAAATTCTGTCTAAAAGTGGATTCAGACTCACCAAATGGATTACAAACAGTCATAGTGTCCTTGAAACGATACCTGAAAGTGAAAGGTCTGGTTCTGTGAAATCCCTTGACTTGGAATGCTTACCTGTCTGCTGGGACTCTGACACTTTGAGTTTTGAAATCTCACCCACTAGAAGTGGAATCTTGGCCGTAATCAGTTCCCTACACGACCCACTGGGGTTTGCATTGCCATGCATTCTGCAAGGAATGTCTCTACTCCAAGACCTATGTACAAAGGGACTGGAATAGGACAACATCATAAGCAACGTGGTAATCGTGGTTGAAAGACTTACCCAAGCTGGAGTCATTAGAGTTTGATTGTCGCTTTAAGCTGAAGGACTTTGGTGAGATTGTCTCAGCGCAACGACACACCTTTTCCGATGCATCGCATATGGGATCCAGTGTAGTGTCGCACCTTTGATTTGTAAACAGCAGAGGTCGAATTCAATGTTCGTTTGTCCTTGGCAAAGCGCGACTGCCACCCATGAAGCAGGTAACAATAACTCAACTTGAGCTTACTGCAGCGGCTACTGCAACTAGAGTAAGCAATATGATTCTGTAAGAAATCGATTTGCCCATCAATGAAGTTCTATATTGGACTGACAGTACCTGCGTAATGGCATATATCTGTAATCAAGACAGAAGATTCAAAACGTTCGTCACGAACAAGATTGCACTCATCCGTGAAACAACTCAGCCAAGCCAATGGAAGTATGTGAATACTCAACTGAACGTGGCAGATGATGTATCCAGAGGTCTATCAACGGGAGCCCTAATCAACAACAACCGATGGAAAAGGGGACCCGACTTTCGGTGGAAAACAGAAGATCACTGGCCTCAGCAGCCCATGTCGCATGTGACCACGATTGTGAAGATTTAGAACTGAAGAGAGAAGCTAAAACTTTCACTGCTTCTGCAGGAGACAATGCAGACACAATGGAGCAGATAATACAATATTTCTCTTCCTGGTTTAAGTTGAAAAAACACATTGCATGGATATTATGCTATCGTTCAAAGCTTTTGTTTTGCAGGAGAAGGTTTGTCCAGCAAGTCAAGTCAACTGCACAAGCTAAATGCCTTTAGGGTTAATGGTCTTTTACCCATAGACGGACACTTCAGGAATGCACCGCTTGCAGAAGAAGTCAAGTATCCGATACTCCTACCTAAGTCACATCATCTGACCAACCTCATTGTGCAGCACTACCATGAAACATCAGGTCATGCCACAGTGGAACATGTGCTTTCCCTCACCAGAGAAAGATTCTGGCCAAACAATGGTAGGGCGACAGTAAAGGAAGTAGTCAATACGCTTCTCCTGGAATTCAAAAGATGTCAGATTTGTCTGCTGATCGAGTACAGCCCGACAGACCCCTGTTCTCCCACGTGGGCATGGATTGTTTTGGCCCATTTGTTGTTAAAAGAGGCAGAGCGAACGTGAAACATTATGGAATTCTGTATATCTGCTTGACGGTCAGGGCTATACACATCAAAGTGTTACACAGTATGGACACCAATTCCTTCATCAATTCATTCAGAAGATTTGCTGAACAAGGTCTTCCCGAGTTGGTTAGATCGGATAATGGAACAAACTTTGCAGCAGGAAACAAGGAATTGCACAAAGTGATTGAAGAATGGAATGAGCAGCAAAGAAATGAGTTTATGATTCAGTGAAACATCAAGTGAGTGTTCAACCCCCCTTCCGCTTCCCACCAAGGAGGAGTTTGGGAGCGATACAGAAGAAGAATTCTCAGCAACACTAATGTGTGAGATTGAAGCAATTGTCAACAGTAGGTCAATTACCAAGGTGTCTGATGACCCCCGTGATCTTCAACACCTTATGGCAAATCATCTTCTTCTGTGGAATGGTCCTCAGCTTCCACCTGGAGCGTTTACAAGTGATGACATCTATGCATGCAGAAGATGGCGTCAAGTTGAGCATGTGGCAGACACTTTTTGGAGGAGAAGGATTCAGGAATACCTTCCGCTGTTACAACAACTTTAACAGTGGTTTCACAAGAAGGGAAACTTCGCAGTTGGTGATGTAGCGCTAATCGTTGATGACAGGTGTCCCAAATGGCCTCTTGGTCAAATCATTGAGATTCACAACAATCTACATGATGTTTGTGTTCGAAGTGCTAGAGTGAAAACAGCTTCCGCAACGTTGTTGGGA
>NC_090869.1:42083843-42093843 GCF_036669935.1 Montipora foliosa
AATTTTGTAAATAAAGACATTAGGTTAGCCAAAAAGCGATTCTACCAGTCACAGATAAATGAGGCATCAGGCAACCAAAGAGCCACTTGGAAAGTGATCAATAAGTTCTCGGGGAAAGAATGAACAGTACCAAAATAGAGGGATTGCAAACGGTAGTGCTGTCGCCAAATCGACTGACACACTGCTGGCTATCCATGCAGATCCAAACAAGACTTCAGCGCTGGCTCTCACTGAGACATTGGGGAAATTAGTTACGCATAACGCTGATGCTCTGGCATTGTTAGGTCATGTTAACATTGACTTGTCTTACCGTCGACGCGACGCTATCAAACCACACTTAAATAACGAAGATTCCTCGTTGCGTGGCTCTCAAGTACCCATCACGGGCTTGTTATTTGGCGATGAGCTGCAATCTCACCTCAACAATATCAAAGCGACTAATAGGATTGGCCATACGACTACTGCAAAGTCATCTTACCGAAACCATAGCGATGGCTTGAAGGGCAAATCTCCTCACTCTAGTGGAAAGCCTTTTTTAGGGAAGAGGGGCCGGTCTTACCGGCCACAAAACAACTTCTACAAACCATGGGAAACCGAGAAGAAATCCAGCCAGTGAAATGCTCTGATATCCTGACAGACAAGGTAAATTTGTTGCAGTATCTTAAGCACAAAGTTCTCTGCTTTAAAGCAGGGGGCTGAGAGAATATTATAATCAGTGGCAGGCCTTAACCTCAGACCCTGAGATATTGCAAATGATACTAGGCCAGCCAATTGAATTTACCAGGACTCCATATCAAAGAGTAGACCCCAGAGAGAAGATGAACAGTGTGTGATTGATACCGAAATAAATACACTACTTGCTAAAGGTGTTATTACCCCAAGTAGTCACGAAGAAGGGGAATATATCTCTCCTATCTTCACTAGGGCAAAAAAGGATGGCTCTTTCAGAGTTATTTTAAATCTCAAATGTTTAAACACTCATGTGCAATATCACCATTTTAAAATGGACTCGCTTAATACTGTTCTACATATGGTAAAACCTGGGTGTTTTATGGCATCAATAGACCTAAAAGATGCTTATTATTCTGTGCCTATCGCCACTGCCGACCAAAAATACCTGAAGTTTCAGTGGCTAGGAAAACTATATCAATATGTTTGTTTTCCAAATGGATCGGCATTTTGCCCCAGGAAGTTTACTAAATTATTAAAGCCAGTATATTCACATTTAAGGCAGCTGGGACACCTTTCAGCAAGTCATATTGATGACTCATATCTCCAGGGTGATGACTATGCTGACTGTGAAAGAAATGTTACGGATACTGTCAAACTATTTGATTCCCTTGGGTTTACTGTACACCCTGAAAAATCATCCTTTGTTCCACAACATCGAATCACCTTCATGGGTTTTATTATAGACTCAATTACAATGACAGTCTATTCAACCTCTGAGAAGATCGAGAAGATCATTCATACCTGTCAAGGCCTGTTGCAGTGTCCACATCCCACAGTAAGAGAGGTGGCACCCACTCTTGGGTTACTCATATCAAATTTTCCAGCTGCAAAGCTAGGGCCCTTGCATTTTAGGTCACTGTCACTAGACATGGACAAAACTGAGGCCTTGCGCTTATGGTTGTCAGGTCTGCTTAGTGCAGATGTACAAGATTATTTTTGGGCACTGTGACATAGATCCTCATATGTTTTTCGATTTTAGTGTATTATCGAAAACGCGTAGGAACCATAATTTCAAGATAAGACCTAAGAAGACACGTACGAATTATTTCAAATTTTCTTTTTTCAATCGTTATATAACGGACTGGAATAGTATTCCATCAAACATTATGCATGCGTCTTCATTGAGTAGTTTTAAATCCTATCTTTTAGATCATTTGTGTCAATCTTAAAATGATATGTGATTCGTTTGGTTTGCTTTCTTTTTTTTCAAATTTTTCATAGATAATTTAGTCATGGGGAATATTCTTAGTATGGGAATTTAGTTTCCCCCAACTATTCTCCGGTCATGCGTTTTTATTTATTTCTCTTTTTTCTCGAATTTTATTTCTATTGTACATACATTACCATGACAAAGCATTATTAAACTATTAAACTATTAAACAAGGGTAACTTTGATGCCTTTATGTCACTGTCTGAGTTGTCTCGCAGTGATTTGCAGCAGTGGATACACTAAGCAGGGTCGCTGCAAAAACCTATAAGCCCTCCTCAGCCAGAGATCACTTTATACACAGATGCAAGTAAAGAATTCTGGGGAGGAGTACTCAATAATGTAAAGATTGGGGGGCGGTGGACCCCTGAAGAGGCTTCAAATCACATTAATTATCTTGAAATGCTTGCCCTGTTATTTTCTCTCAAGGCATTTCACAAAGAGTTGTCAGGGAAACATGTCCTTGTGCGAATAGATAATATGACTGCTGTGTCAGATTTCGGTAAAATGGGCACTAGCCATTCCAGGAAGAGAAATGATCTAACCCGTACACTCTGGCCATGGTGCCTTGAAAATATCATGTGGTTAACCACAAGTCATATCCCAGGAAAAGAGAATACTCTAGCTGATGCAGAGTCCAGGAAATCTAGAAAAGAAACTGAATGGACTTAGACAGACGGTTTTTCCACGAGGCTGTTAAGAAACTTCATGTTGAGCCTCAGATTGACCTGTTTGCCTCTAGGCTTAATTACCAGTTAAGGCCATTTGTCGCCTACCAACCTGATCCTGAAGCAATGGCTATTGATGCATTTTCAATCTCTTGGAAACCTTACGTTTTTTATGCTTTTCCTTCCTTTAGTATCATCCCAAAAGTGTTACAGAAAATCCAAGCAGAGGAGGCCACAGGACTGTTAGTTGTGCCATGCTGGCCGACTCAACCATGGTGGCCATTGGTAATGCAACTGCTGGTTCAGGAACCCCTTGTGCTTCCAAAAAAGAAACACACCTTATTTCTACCTCAACAGCCAGACTTGGTGCATCCACTACATCAGAAGCTCACCCTTCTGATATGCCACTTGTCCGGAAATCCCTTGAAGGCAGAGGCCTTTCGGAATCGGCTACCTCACTCATCTCGCAGTCCTGGAGAAAGGGTACTCAACAACAATATAAACCTTTCATCGCTAAATGGGAACAGTACTGTAGTCAAAGAAAGATTAATCCTTTTTCAGCGACTCTAGAACATGGGATTAATTTCCTGGCAGAACTGTACCAAACAGGGATTGGATATAGTGCCCTCAACACAGCCCGTTGTGCTTTATCTACTGTTTGTTTCACATCAGAGCATTATACTTTTGGACAGCATCCCTTAGTTTGTCGTTTCATCAAGGGAATTTTCGAATGCAGACCCTCTCTACCAAGGTATCAAGAAACTTGGGATGTGACTGTGGTATTAGAATACCTAGCAAAATTTGGGTCACCTGAGAAACTTAGTTTGAAGAACCTGACTTTGAAGGTGGTTATGTTGATGGCGTTGCTTTCGGGACAGTGTCGTCAGACTTTGCACACATTATCAATTGATTGTATGCAAATAAGTTCTGATAAATGTGTGTTTTTCCTTAACTCACTGTTGAAAACTTCGAGACCTGGTAAACATTTAGCTTGCCTTGAGTTTCAGGCCTATGCACCAGATGTTAGTCTTTATATTGTAAAGCATCTTCAGCACTATCTGAAGCGTACAGATGCTCTCCGAGGTGATGTTAAGCAGTTTTTTGTTAGTTACACTAAGCCTCACAAAGCGGTTTCCCCTGATACAGTAAGCAGATGGATTAAGACTACATTGGCTGCTGCTGGAATTGACACTTCAAAGTATGGTGCCCACAGCACCACGTCAGCTTCTATATCTGCAGCTAAAGGGAACAGCATTTCTATTGCCACAATTATGAAAAGTGCTGGGTGGTCTCAGGAGTCCACCTTTACCAAGTTTTACCACAAACTAGTGGAACACCGAGAGAATTTTGGGGCTGAACTCCTTAAAGCTGTATGTGGTGACAACTAAGATAGTTTCCCTAAGAGAGCATGGTATTAAAGCAGATTCATATTGTTATAATCATTGCTGTCCCATTTGTGTTCGCCCTCACACTGCTTTAAAATCTCACGTGACTCCGTAGCGACCAATGACCAATGACGAAACAGAATACCAAAATTAAACGAGGCTTACCTGTAAGGTGAAGTTTGATTTGGATTCTGTGAGTCATTTGTCGGGAGCGAAGGAGTTATGTGCCCACCCATGTGTTATTACCCCACCCGTGATTGGGTGTAAGTGCTCACATCTGTTAAAGACTGATCTTCCCGGGCTCGTGCGCTTTCTCACATGACTCCTTCGCTCCCGACCAATGACTCACAGAACCCAAATGAAACTTCACCTTACAGGTAAGCCTCGTTTAATTTTGGTATTATAGGCCAATTTCAGTATTTATATAAAGTGAAGATATGAATAAATTAAAAGGCATTAAAAGTTAAACAAAGAGTTTGGCCCTAATGGAGTCGCCATTAGGGCCATTAGGGCCAAACTCTTTGTTTAACTTTTAATGCCTTTTAATTTATTCATATCTTCACTTTATATATATACTCTATTTAATTTCAGTATTGCCAACAATTATGCGAGTTACACAAGTTTTTGAAAGGCTTGTCTTTGAACAGTTAAATGCATATTTCAATGAGAATAAGTTTCACTACTCAAACCAGTCCGGATTTAGGGCTCTTCATTTAACTGGTGTTACAATATAGACAAAGGTATGGGAAACAAAGTCCTTTTTCTGGACCTAAAAAAAGGTGCACGGAATATTCTCTTGAAAAAGCTATCACATTATGGTGCAGAAACAGCAGCAGTTGATTGGTTCAGATTTTATTTAGCAAATCAGCGACAAGTTTGTTATGTTAACGGTGTGAAATTGGCATTTAACTTAGTAACATGTGGCGTTCCACAAGGATATATTTTGGGCCCACTCCTCTTTCTAATCGATGTTAATGATATTTCTAAAAGATTTGATGTGGAGTGGCGAGGTTATTTGCTGACGACACAAATCTAACGTTTTCGGATGGTAGTTTGCCTGTTTTGCAAGATAAAATGGCCAAAGATCTCAGGGGAATAGCATCTTGGCTTGCCCTGAACGTATTAAAAACTGATTCTATGGTTATAGGCTCTAGACAGAGGGTGGCTAATCTCGAGGGTGAGATAGCACTTTCCCTGTTTAATACTGAGCTGGAAAAAGTGCATTCTGTAAAATGCCTTGGTGACAATATTGATGAAAACCTAACTTCGGAAGACCACATGTTAAGCATAAGGCAAAAAATCGCTCGCAACTTAAGCATGTTGAAAAGGATTAAAAATCTTACTCACATTTGTAGGTCAATAATAGAGACCTATTTCACATACTGTTGTATTGTGTGGGATACAATAGGTGACACACAGATGACCAATTTGCACAAACTACAACTGGAGCCTCCTACTTAAAAAGATTTTGTGACCTTCTTATAGAGCTTAGTTGGCTAAACCTTGAAGCGATGAGAAAGTGCCAAAAAGTCATTTTGGTGTTTAAAATACTCAATGGTCTAGCACCTCCGTACTTGTCTGAAATGTTTACGTATAGTACCTCGTTCCACGACTATGCACTCCGATCATCCAAGAAAAAATCTCGAGCTTCCAAAAAATTGCACAAACTATTAGAAAAACAATTTTGCATTTACTGGAGCCAAGCTGTGCAACGAGTTATGTACTGGTGTAAAATATGAAACGTCCCTGAAGAACTTTCTGCATAACCTTCATGATCTCACTATCGGCACCAGTCAAGGTTAGAAGCCCCCAAAGATTGCTAGTTTTTGCACTTTGAAAAAACCCGAAAATGGGACATTTTCGAAGGCGATTTTTGTACCTTGGTACATGGGAAAATGGGAGAGTGTAGAGTACTTTCTATCCAGGTTCCAATCAGCCTTGAACACTGTTGTACTGAGATGTATGATGAATTTCGCGATTTTCAGTCTCTAACAGATGAAGACATTGGTCTGATTGCTTGGAAGGAAGCTTAAGTTGTTGATGGATTAGCAAATGATCCGGAAATTTTCCATTACAGAGTAGACATTCTGTGGTGGTACATATCACAAATGATAATTCCTGAATCCTCAGCTAGAAGATTTTGCCATCTTCAGAAAGTGGCAGAGCTGGTTGTAGTTTTGCCATACAGTAATGCAGGGGAGGAGAGGCTGTTCAGCATGGTTCGCAAGAACGAAACAGATAGTCGTTCCTCCCTTAAACTGGAGAGGCTCTCTCGAATTTACTGGCAATGAGGTTACAGTACCCAGAAGAAACCTCACCGTGTTTTAGGTTCAACCCTGATGAGAATCTTCTCAGCTCTGCAAACAAAGCAACAAAAGAGTACAACAAAGAGCACTAGTAAGGTAAAGAATACTCTGAAACAAAGTCTCCAGGTTTTTCTGGGCTTTTTTTCCAAAACCTCCAGATTTGCATGTGATTGGAAGGTCACGATGAAAAAATACGGACAGGTCAAGTGTCATGTCAATTTAGCCATGCAAGCACAAGTAAACCCATGTCACCAAAGTTAAGGAATTTTTTTCGACCTTACAACCCCATGCTGCGAAGAGCTTTGCAACAGTTTAAGTTTTTTTGAAAAATGCGAAGGGAAAATAGTAAATAGAAACGAAACTCTCACAAAGTAAAACTCTGAAAAGGTCAAGAGTCATGTCACGTTTCCTGCTTGAGGTTATTATTTTTGTCAACAACATGGGACTGATACGAACGAGTTGAAACAGAATTCGGCAGACAAGCAAAAAGAAGTAAAAACGGAACCAGAGTGAACAAAACATTTCTTTGTTTCCTTGGTGTTGTTGTTGTTTTTTTGCTTAACAATTGACTAAGTCCGTTTACAGATCCTCGAACCCGGATATTATGTGACACGGTTATTCCCCAAGAACCAAATGCAAACACCTGTCGCTAAAGTTAAGGACCAAAAAAAACTGTATGTGCCAAAGAACTTTGCATCGTTTTAGAGCTTTTTGAACCCTAACTCTATTCTAGAAGAGGAATGAAAGAAACACTTGCACAAAATAAACTGTAACTGGTCCAGTGCCATCTCACATTTCCTGTTAGCTATTATTGTCAACAACATGTGAACAATACATTTATTCACGATCGGTAGATAAGTGATAATGAGTAAACAGAACCAGAGTCAACAGCATTTTCTTTTTATCTTGGTGTTTGTTTTTTACCTGACATTTGATTTCCCCAAGAACCAAATGCACTTTATCACACATTTTATTTCTGAACACTCTCATAACCACTAAAAACACCCAATGCAATTGCCTTTTTTAGAAGATTCACACAAGATAAATTCTTCGATCACTTTTGAGCTTCTCTCAGAATAGATGTAGATGGCATCCATACTCGGGTTATTAACACAAGTATCGCATTACTGTCATCTGTAATCTAGAGTCAAGTTCTTTGTCCTCAACGAAAATGCTGCAAAACATTTACATTTACCTTTAGATTCCTGCTAGGGTCGCCCAGCCGTGACATCAGCTCTACCCCACGTAAGGTTTCTCAACACAAGTGAGCGATCTGAATAAAGGACATGCCAAATCCTAAGTATTTCAGTCACAATTGAACACGAGCCAAGCAACACTCGCCTCAAATGTAGAGATTTTTACCGGCACTTTGGAATTACTTGTGATACCATCTGAGTTGGTTTTTTCGCAAATTCCATCTTCAGGATCTTTGAAATCGTTTTCAATTTGTTCCATATCAGAATAACCGCCACTTCGAAGATAATTTACTTGATCATGGTGTGTTTATTCGACCCCCAGCAAACTTTCGGCAATCTTTTGCGTACCTTTCGAAAACCCTTTTTGAACTGTGTCCCCAAAGATCAAGATTTTCCCTCTCTATAGCAAAGATATCAGTGACCTCACCTACTGTTATTAATATGTGACCCTTCATGCAAAAAGAAGGTTTATCCAAATTTCCCACTATGGCTATTATCTTGGTCCTGGCCTTGAAATTGTAAAACATTATTGGAATGTGAGTGAAAAAGGTCACAGTCACTGTGAAAACAGGTCGTATTGTCTGAGAAATATTTCACGCCGAGAAACAAAGTGAACATCTTGCAAAAACATCAATCTGTTACCCTGAACATCATGCCATCATTATGTCACGCTGCCTGCAAAAGTTTTACTGCAAGCATTATTGAAAGTCTTTAGGAATCGGCTATCTATCAGTGAATCGTGGAATTGGCGGGATTGGGTCCATTCTTTTGTTTGCTTTTCTGTTTTATAGTGTGGTTTCGTGAAAACAAATGAAAACAAGTGAAAACAAATGAAAACAAAAGAAAACGAAATAACAAAAGAAAAAAATCGTAGATACTGAAACTTTGAACAGTAGACTATCCAAATCCATGCACAATAAGATCAGCATTTTTTATTTCGTTTCTCTGCTAAAAAGCACACAACTTCAGTTTGCCGGAATGGGTTTTAAATGTCGAATATTTGAAAATAATCTCCATGGTAGTTGGATCTTTAAAGACCAGAAATTCAAAACAATGAGCTCAGTAAAACCATAACAGAAATCAAAATGTCACGGGCTGTCTGTAGTAAAAATAAGATAATAAGTTTATAGGATCAGTAAAAAATTACATTCTCTCCCAGACATAACTCATAAGAAACAGACACGTTTGGCACGACGGAGTCTGTTGGCATAGCCCAAAATATCTGCTTGGACAAAAGATTTAAAATTGATTGGAATAAAAAGTCGCAAGCTTTATTGGAAATGATTAGGTTATGGTGAAATTACGACACAAATGAGTCGTGTAGTATTATTTACCTTTGGTGTCTTTTAGCTCAGCATTTTAGCAATTTCAATTTATTTTAAAAATTAAATTGTTGTTTACTTTTAAAATGTTGTACTACTAATATGTAAACGCTTCTGGTAAGTTAGCCTCAAATAATTCGTTTGAAAAATTGCACGGCACGGCAAGAGAAATGCACTAAAAGCGGTAAGTCACTGATAATCACAAACATCAATACTCCAACAATTTCGGTAAACATTTCCATTAAAAAAAACCAACCCGTCCCAACAAGATTAGTATTTCGCTTCACCTATTTCAGTGAACGTCAACAAACCAGTGTAACTGTATGAAAGAGTCACCAGCAAAAAATAACTGATTTTTCAATTCTTTTGTCGCTTTCAGGGGGTAGAATTTACTTTTTGCTGAGCTTTATAATAATTACGTGGTAATCAGAATTTTTTTTACAATGTGACATTTTCCAGGCATGAATATTCAGGAATGAATCAGCTTTCACAGATTTCTCATACCCTGCGATCAGACATTCTTTTTGTCCTGAGTGCCAGTAGATCAATTATTATCATGGTGTGACTGATTTCTCAACAATCTGATCAATTTCACGCCATGAATATTATTTTCACACCCAATTTTAGGGCGTGAAGTTATACCCTTACAAACAATTCTTTTGTTGAACGTTTTAAACATTTAAGGTGCCACTATGATTAAATGCTTAAGAGTGGATTTCTGTAAATGTCGACCGGGCCGGGAAATATGAAAAAATCGAAAAATACCAAAAAAATTCCCAAGATAGTCCTCAATGACCTATTCATGAAAATACAAATTTGAGCTCGATCAGATAAATATTTTGGAAGTTATGCGACATTTTAGTTTGGGCGGCTATATGCCTTTGTCCTGAGCTTTTTTCGGAGGCTTGAAAGGGGTTCAAGAAACGAGTTTGTTTTGTTTCTACGCTAAATACAATCCAGACTACTAATAGCTCATTTGATTAAGGATATCCTGAGCAACATTTTGATGTGTTTTGGGAGCAAAAGATTTTAATGTGAATTTTTGGCAGATTTTTCAATATTTTCGTAATTCGGATATCATTTTAGGAGCGAATTTTCGCCCGAATTCAAGTGCTAAAAAACGCATCCGATACATGACGTTTTGCAATTAAACTTATAGCATGTGAAAGACCATTCTTTGAAGG
>NC_090869.1:42103843-42108843 GCF_036669935.1 Montipora foliosa
GCAACTCGCATTTTGCTTTTACCGCCTGAAATGCACGTTGTTACCAGTGGTTAATCGGTTTATATATCCCCTTTCACATGCAAACATTTCAAATGCAGCTTTATAAGATGACAAACAGTGTCCCCCAATTAGTGTGATAAGCGCTAGAGAAGAAATTAGGACAAATCAATAAACAGTCATTTATTTATTTTTTAAACAAAACGTTTGACCTTATCCTTCTCGCACGTAATGTTTTGTGGCGCAAACTCCAATGAACTGTAAAAAAGAGGTAGCTATAGCGGTTGAACTAGTGTGAGCTTCGTCGGTGTTTCTATTAAAACGATTCGTGATAATAATAGGTAACTAGCAGTAAAACTAGTGGAAGCTGCGTCCGTGTTTCTGTCGAGACAATTGTGATAATAATAGGTAACTAGCAGTAAAACAATTGTGATAATAATAGGTAACTAGCTAGCAGTAAAACTGACTAGTTTGAGCTGCGTCGGTGTTTCTAATGAAACAGTTGTGATCAAAAAGTATGTTTTAGGGACCATTCATTTTTAAGAAAGGGGGGGCCGGAGGAATTTAGGGGGGTCAAGAAAAATTTACCCTGTAAAAAGGGGTGGTTCACTTGATATTTTCTTTTCATTAGTAAGGAAGGTCACTGAGAAAAAGGATATATAGGGGGTGGGCTATTTTTTTATCTTGAAAGGCAAGAGAAGGGGCTAAACATTTTATAACTGGTGCTGTTTACGATTCCCCCCCCCCCCCTTCCAAAAAAAATAATAATGGTCCCTTATACCGTAAAAGTAATGGCAGAGAACTCACTGACGTTTCGGACATAAGTCCTTCGTATGAGTAAAGAGAAAGAAAGGTTATAAATAAAAAGAAGAAATCAATAAAAGAGTGAATAAAGATAATTTTTTAGGGAAAATACTTTTTTTTTAATATATGACCGTGTCGCATCTTTTTCGAGCTCTTCTAGAAATCTACTCACATGAACTTTGAACTTTGTCCAACGTGTTGGCTAGTCCTGGACAACAAGGTATGTGCCAAAGCAGACTGAGTACGAGGTTCAGTACATTACTAGAGTAACTATTAAATTAAATAACGGCTGGTCGAACACTGTTAACCTTAAACAGCATACTTACTATAATAAGATAAGGAAAGACTTTGAAGAGTAGAGAAGATTTCGTATGACTGTGAAAAGGTCAGGGCGCGGACGCGGTTACGGCGAGCCAAGGCAAGGCAAATAAAACATAGACATCACGGTCGCGGCAAGGCACGTACACGGCAAGGACCTTTTCACGGTCATACGAAATCTGCTCTATCACCTAAGCTCAACCAACAAGGTTAACTAGAGTACTTAGTAACAATAGCGTTAACTGCAACACATTTATTCACTTAGATCTAGTTAGAAGTTCATGATATACAGTATTGTGAAAAGTAATGAGAACGTAATTCGACGAAATGCGCGAATTTCGGGGCTTTTCGACGAAAAATGGCGAATTTCTGTCCAGCGCGAAAGTTCGCAGAAAATTCGCCGAATTTTCGCAATGCCTATTGTTGTAGTTGACGCGAATTTTCGAGCGAAAATTCGCTTTGACCGATAATTCGTTCCGAAATTTCGAGCAAAAATTCGCATTCACTGATAATTTGTTCAAAGTGACTGCTGTTGTTTACAAAACTGAATAGCCGATCGATATGTGATCGATCTTTACAAAGCACACTACGAAATTTCGCGTACAACAAGCGAAATTACGCTTTTGGTTTTTCGCGCTGGTCTCGAAAATGCGGCGAATTTTCTCCCTTTGTTTTTAGAGCGAATTTTCGCGATGGGCTCTAAAATGCGGCGAATTTTCTCTCTTTGTTTTAGCGAAATGACGCTCGAATTTTCCAGCGAAATTTCGTCGAAAGTTCGCAGGGACAAAGAACGAAATTCGCGCATTTCGCTCTCATTACTTTTTCACAATACTGTAGTGGTTTCTTTTCTTTCTTGTTCTCTATCTAACCACGCTTTCTAAACCTTCCTTTCTCTTTAAGTTTTCTTTACCCCTATCATGGACTAGCATTTGAAGCGTCAGTAAGTTCTCTGTTATTTTTACGGTTTTTTTTATTAGAACTGTCAAAAACCTCATTATATGCACAAAGACTGAAAGTTACCCGCCCTGGCTAGAAGAATTTGTGCTTCATTTTGCAAGCCGCAGTTCACGAAACTTGCTTCTAAGGTCTTCGTGAAATGGTCTTCAAT
The DNA here is from genome assembly GCF_036669935.1 of Montipora foliosa. Taxonomy (NCBI): domain Eukaryota; kingdom Metazoa; phylum Cnidaria; class Anthozoa; order Scleractinia; family Acroporidae; genus Montipora; species Montipora foliosa. The sequence goes on from NC_090869.1 coordinate 42,106,071, forward strand.
GGACCTACAACACTCCACCAAAGGAACGTGTTCTGTACTAGTGGGATATTTGGGACTAAGCCCGCAGTTACTTCCGACCAGAGCTGCATACTCACAAGCGTTGCCGTCCATGTCGAAGAGCGAACAGAGATCTGAGCGAAAATTAGCGAGCAAGCTGAAATGTTCATTGCACAATATTTTGCGAGTGGTTGGAATACATAGCCAAATATGTCCGTATTTGAAGTAGTTAATGAGTTAAACAAACAAATCGTACCTACTTTTTCTTTGCTTTGTGAGTACACCACCAAGTTTACATGTATGTGGGCTTCCTGTGTCCTTATGTCACATAACGCTCATTCCTTGACATACTGCTTTGCAAAAGATGCCCATATATTGCCATGTTTCCGCCTATATTCCAAAGGATCTCCGGGAGCACGTAGCTAAAGGTACGGACATGAATATTTTGTAGTCTGGTTATAGTTTTCAAACGTTTTTGTAGAAAAATTTGATAGGGGAAATAATTACTCGAGTCAAACTTGACCGTGTCAACACAAACAACGTACTGCAATCCGAGGTCTGAATCAAGTTTTATACTCTTGCAATTTTTTATTTTGATTAAGAAACCAGCAAAGGATAGTCTTAATTGTATTTCAATCTGGTTGTTAGCCATAGAAATGGTAAAATAAACTATATTTTTATTGAATCTTTGTTCGAGTTATTGCTTGGCAGTCACGTGACCGCGTGGTGAAAAGGTCAAATTTCAGTCAAGTGGTACTTGCATTTCGCTTCACTAAAAATCAGAAAGTGGTGTTGCCTTGTGTTTTGAAATTAGATTTTAGACCTTCAAAGAATGGTCTTTCACATGCTATAAGTTTAATTGCAAAACGTCATGTATCGGATGCGTTTTTTAGCACTTGAATTCGGGCGAAAATTCGCTCCTAAAATGATATCCGAATTACGAAAATATTGAAAAATCTGCCAAAAATTCACATTAAAATCTTTTGCTCCCAAAACACATCAAAATGTTGCTCAGGATATCCTTAATCAAATGAGCTATTAGTAGTCTGGATTGTATTTAGCGTAGAAACAAAACAAACTCGTTTCTTGAACCCCTTTCAAGCCTCCGAAAAAAGCTCAGGACAAAGGCATATAGCCGCCCAAACTAAAATGTCACATAACTTCCAAAATATTTATCTGATCGAGCTCAAATTTGTATTTTCATGAATAGGTCATTGAGGACTATCTTGGGAATTTTTTTGGTATTTTTTGATTTTTTCATATTTCCCGGCCCGGTCGACATTTACAGAAATCCACTCTTAATACCCATTTTTTTACATTTTCATACACAATAGATCTTTCCTAGATATCTTGGCAAATTTCAATCTATTACGAACATTAGAGCTCATGTTTTTTGGACCTATATTTCAGAGAATTTATGGCCACCATTGATTTTCCTTGTCCCAAGTCTTGCTTGACAATTGGAGAAATGACTTCATTTTCTCAAAAATACCACATGGCTTGGACTTCTAATAACAATTACTACAGCAATTTGCATAGAGAATAACAAAAATTGGGATAAACTAAGAGTGAAGCCTGGATTCGACCCAGGATCGTGCCTTTGGTTTTTCCCGCCATTTTAATCACGTGATCAGAACCCAAAACATAGAAGCAACGTGTTTGCTACCGACTTGCATGTCAATTTTGACACAGGCCACAGGCACTGTCAAATTTGTAAAGCCCACAAGTGTATATATATATATTTTTTCATTTAGGTAAATGAAAAATAGTTTCAAGCGAGTGAAAATCTTCATTTGAATAAAAAACTATTTTATGTCAACATCCAGGAACGCTGAAAGTTTTTTGATAACGTAGTAGACTTACTTGTCAATTTCTGTTTCATAACACTAATACATTTCATTTTGGTGGTGCCCAAGTTTACTACCAGAAAACGTGACTTGCCACAGGGATTTTAAAAGCTGGATTTTTTTATTAAAAATGCTAGCAAGGGCTTCAGTCGTTCTTCTTTATGCAAATACTTTCTACAGTGTTGATACATTGATGTTGAGTTTGTTTGATTTTATACAGGGCAAAAAATTTTGAAAATTTAAGGAATAAACACGGCGTTTTCGTGCCGAACACAGGTATATTTAAAGTTGATTGGGGCAGATTTTGATCACGTGCTAGGTAACCACTGCATGTCATGCAATCAACAAAACAACAAAATAATTTGTTATTTTTGGCAAGCTTCGGCCACACAGTTGATTGTACCCATGTGCCTAAAACTTACTCTTTGTTTGCAAATCGTTATCAAAAATTTAGTGGATGGATGGTTTGCCGCCCGGCTTTTGTCTGTGGGGCAAAGTTACTTGCCTGAGTTTATGTGTAATGCATGTGGCAAAACACTTGCACAAACAGCACTTCAGAATATAAACTTTCTTACCTGTTACTCTGCAATTGCGACAAGACAAAAGGGGTAACGCAAACAAGGAAACCAGGTCGTGTAACATGTCGTAAAAAGCCCATCCTAACTAATCTTGCTCAGATCTTAGCTCAAATCCTGGCTCAAAGTTTAGGGATCCTCACAAAACCTTTGGCTCATATATTTGTGCAATTTTCTACATTAATTCTTATTATAACTTCAACCTGTGCGGTATTTTTGATAAAATGACATTGATGTTCGTAACAGATTGACATTTAGCGACATATCTACAGGAAAGACTTAGTGTGTGCGAAAATGTAAAAATAGGTATCACGAATTTCATCATAGTGGCACTTTAAATAACAAAAACAATGT
>NC_090869.1:42111343-42116343 GCF_036669935.1 Montipora foliosa
GGTCACATCATTGACTGACTCTTTCGCGACATAACCACCAATCTCCAGAAAATCAATACTATCCACAGGGTCAACTTCTTCTACTTCACTCTCAACATGCTCGTTCTTACAAATGTTAGCGTTCGTTCCAAAAGCAACTGCTCCAACGGAAACAGGATCCTCTCGCTCAAAATACTTCTTCAGTAGATTAGCATGGTAAACTCTCTCTTTTCCTTTGACTCTCACTCTATAATCATTGAGACCAACTATAGCACTAACCTCAAATGGACCTTTCCACTGCATTAGGAGCTTGTTGTGGTCGGTCGGTAGCAGCACTAACACTTTATCTCCAGGTACAAACTTCCTGACTTTAGTCTTTCGGTCGTAATAATGCTTGCCTTTGTTCTGGGCTTTCTGAAGCTCGGTGTGCGCCAGTTTGAGGGTATCTTCAAGCTTCTCGCGCAGCTCAAACACATACTGATAGCTGTTCTTTACTTCAGGCTCCTCCAGCTCTTTCGTCCAAAGCTCTTTGAGAATAAACATCGGTCCTCTGACAGCTCTTCCATACAGTAACTCAAACGGCGAAAAACCAGTAGACTCCTGGGGAACTTCACGATATGCAAACAGCAACGGGTTAATATAGCGATGCCACTGTCTTGGCTGTTCGCTGCACAATCTCTTTAACATGCTCTTCATTGTTCCATTAAACTTTTCCGTCAGGCCATTACACATAGGATGATATGGTGTGGTGGTGAGCTGCTTAATGCTCAAAAGTCGCGTCACTTCCTTCATACACTCGGAGACGAACTGCGTACCAAGATCGCTCAAGATCTCTTCAGGCACTCCCAAACGACTAAAGATATCCACCAATGCTTCTGCCACAGTATCAGTATCAATGTTCTTCAGTGGGACAGCTTCAGGATAACGAGTTGCAAAGTCGACCAATGTCAATATATATCTATGACCGTCCTCACTCGGGGGAACAAAAGGTCCAACCAGGTCGATTGCTACTCTCTTAAATGGCTTGTCAATTAATGGCATCTTCTCTAGGGGAACCTTCGGTACGGAACCCTTGTTAACTGTCTTCTGACATACATCACAGGACTTGCAATAACGAGTCACGTCCCCTTGAATTCCTGGCCAGTAGAACGCGCTTTGAATCTTATCAGTCGTTTTCTTTATTCCCATGTGACCTCCCATGATCGATCCGTGCGCTAGTTCCATTATTCGACTTCTCAGCTGCACAGGAACCATAACCTGCTTCAGGGGTTTACCTCCGTTCACATAAGGGTGCTTGTAGACGCGGTACAGAACTCCACCTTTCACTTCAAATGAAGTCTCAGCCTGGCCTCTCACAACTACGTCATCTTTCTCCCAAAATTTCTGTAGACTCTCGTCATCACGCTGCATTTGCTTGAGCTTTTCTCTATCAACTACAGGACTTTCTTTGGTATCTGGTACCTTCAACGGAATATGTTCTCCAGCTTTCTTAACTTGACTTCTCGTGGTTACAGCACAAGCTTCTTGTACAGGAACTTGCCAGCTTGGGTCTGGGTCGTCAGCGGCTCTTGCGCCTGGTACATTACCAATAATTAAATCATAAACAGCATCGGGAAGACACTGCGCTTCCACCTGGCCCTTGAGATAAGGTGTATCAACGTCAATCTTTGCGATGGGAACTTTCCTTGCCGTATTGTCAATGAGCAGCATAACATTAAATTCGCCAGTAAACTGATCCTCAGACACAAGGTCCCTCTTTACTACAATTCCACTACAACCAGTATCTCTCAGGACATCAACAGGCTTCTCTCCAACTCTACCTTTCACGACAGGCATTTTACTTCTCACTCCAGTCAACGGTTCAACACAAGCACTACTCAACAATGGAATCTTCTTACCACAGGCTAACAGCAGCTTATCATCTTTAATACAGGCCTTAACTTCTTCATCAGTAGGTTTATCCTCAGGTGGTTGAACTAAACAACTGGCACTCACTTGACCACGCTGCACAGGGTTACCATCCTTACTTTGTGCTCCTGATCTGCGTCCACCTGATCGACAGTTTCTAGCTTCATGTCCCTGCTTACCACATAGGAAACACTTTCTTGTTAGGGTTGGGCAGTTGACGGCTTTATGACCTCGGGTGTTGCACTTAAAGCAATGCAGAGCTGGTGGATTAATCTGCATGTTCTTCGCCTCTTCCCTCTCAGGCTGCACTGTTGGCTTTCTGCTCGCTGAGCTGAACAAATGTTTACCATGAGCCTCCAAGTACTGGTCAGCGATCTTCGCAATCTTTGCTAGAGTTTCAGGTGCCCTTTCTCGCAGGTGAATTGCCAAATCCTTAGGACAAGAGTCAATAAATTGTTCTTTCACGATCAAGTCCTTAAGACCATCAAAGGTTCGCGCAGTATCCGAAAGCTCTAGCCAACGTAACAGGTATCTGTCCAGTCGCACAATAAACTGCTCCGGACTTTCGTCGACTTCTGGTTTGGATGCTCTAAATTTTCGACGATAGCCGTCTTCGGTAAGGTCATATCTCTTCATTAACGCAATCTTTACCCTGTCATAATCTTTAGCTGCGTCCTCCGATAAACGTGAATACACTTCTAGTGCCCGTCCAGACAACAGAGCACTGAGCTTCGATGCCCATCCATCTTTTTTCCACTTAGCTGTCTCGGCAAATCTCTCGAATCTCTGCAAATACGCGTCCAAATCGTCTTTACCATCAACAAACGAGGGGAGTTTAGATGCCTTAACCCGATCCTCTCTCGCTTCAGGACGTCTGTCAGCATTCTCCACAGCCAAACGTGCAATCTCCAACTCGTGTTCTCTTTTTGCCGCTTCAATAGCCTCTTTCTGTTTCAACAGCTCGGCTTCCATCTCCAATTTTCTTAGTTCGCGTTCTTGTCGCCTGGTTTCTCTCTCTTCGTCTTCTCTTCTTTTATCTTCTTCAAGTAATCGACGTTTCTCTTCTTTTTCTTCTTCAAACCGCCTACGTTTTTCTTCTCTTTCTTCCTCCAATTGTCTTCGTTTTTCTTGTTTTTCTTCCTCCAATTGTCTGCATTTTTCTTCACGTTCTTCCTCTCTACGTTTGTCTTCTTTCTCTTCTTGTTCACGCACAAATTCAAGCAGCTTTTCTCCTTCCAGACCAAACTTTTCGCCAAGCTGAATAAATTTCTCCATTTTCACAGCACTAAAATTCCACGGCTCTTTCACTCGCTACAACCTTTTCCACAGCGTCGCTACTTCCTTCCAAGTTGTGATCCTTTCCTGGTTTCTGTAGTCGGCAAACAAATGAATTCCTCTCCCGGACAGGCCCCCAATGTTACGAGTTCGAACGTTTTGAGGAAAGTTAGCTTGCAGACTAAACTGAACGCAGGGTTGTCGGAACAACAACAAGAAGATTTATTCCAAAAATGAACGTAGTTTCCACGAAGTAAAACTCTGAACAACACGTATTCGACAAACTTACACGGCCTCCGCCAACTTGAATGCACACAGCTTCTGTCACACTTGAATAAACACGGCCCACGCCAACTCTCTTCGCTTGTGAAAAACTAGTTAGAAAAACACTCCGCTTGGACTCGTCTACTTATACACTCGGACAATAAACTTCTAGAACTTTCTAAAATAGTAATGAATCTAATTATAGAAAGATTACAAAACACACCGATTTAGAAACGCTTACGTACAAACCTAAATATAAACAAATTACAAACTCTCGCGAAGGGTCTAGAAAGTAACGCTTGTCACGCAATACTATTTTTCGTAACACAGATTAGGATTTGCATGGGGAATGGAGCTCCTAAGATTCAGCAATTTCCGAACTTCAATGAGAGTTTCTTTGCCAGGACCTTGAGTTTTCATAGGAAACCTCATTTACATAGTCAACTAGCGAACACATTAAATATTCAAAATGACACCTTTCCAAGTAGCAATATAAACAACTGCGTTGTTATAGATTGTACCAAGGAAAACAGAGCTGCCAGCACTGAATGGTCATCCAAAGTTCCTAGCGAATGTCATGTCTTTAGCTCCCAAAATAGACGAAGTTCGCGAGTTTACCACTCGTAATCATACCAACGTTCGTCACGGAAAACTGGCTAAAAGACTGTGTTGGATACCGTTGTTGACATCCTCGGGTTTGCTATTGTGCGTGAGTACAGGAAGACACTAGAACACGGTGGAGTGTGTGCCTATATTCAAGAAAAACGTTGTAAATATATAAACAACTGAACGATTTTAAGTGCTGTGATGATCATGAGACATTATGGCTCCATCTAAGACCAAACTGCCTCCCCTGGGGGGTTTTCCTGCATCATGGCAGTGATCTATCATCCCCCCAAAGCCGATGGGACATCTATCCGTGAGCATTTGTTCCAGTCCCTCGCCCTAGTGGAGACACGATATCCCAATTGTGGATTGGTCGTGACAGGGGATTTCAACCGCTTGGATATAAAGGGCTTCCTGAATCACTTTCGTCTCCAACAAATACATGGAAGGATGCCATATTGGACTTGGTGCTCACTAACATGCAAGAATATTATAGTCCGCCAAGCGCCTACCCTCCATTCGGGCTGTCTGATCACAACGCTGTTGTGAGTGTGAGTGAGTGAAGTCTTTATTTATCGAGGGTAGCTCAAAATAGCATCTAAATGCTAATAAACTAGAGGCCCTCATTACAAGATCAAAATAGTTAAAATAGGTAAAAATCAGAGCTTATGATAAAATTAGCAAAATGTAATAAAACTATGAAACAATTATTAGCATGCAGCACAGTGACCCACAATACTTATATAGAGAAATGATTTAAAGATTGCTGATCTTTAAAAATCCTATTCCAAAGAGAATTTTTGAAAGTCTCGAGAGTCTCTGCTTTCCTCATTTGAAGAGGTAGCTTATTCCATTCCCGACAAGCAGTCACAGTAAATGTTCTACCACCTTCTGTATTTCGATTAACTCGAGGGCAGGCTATATTAAATTTAGCATATCTAGTTTGCCGTGAATGAGTCTCACCGGTA
>NC_090869.1:42146343-42148843 GCF_036669935.1 Montipora foliosa
GGGGAGTGGGAAGGGGAGAGTAAGTAGGGATGTTAAAAAATGAAGGCGAATTTGTGTTACTGTGTCAACAGTTTTGTCCGAAATTGCACATCACTTATAAATCGAAATAGCGAAACAGTATACTGCATGACTGGAGAGGTCCGCTTTTTTATCAATTAAGAACTCCAAACCATTCAAATTTCTCGCTTCCAAAGTAATTTAGTTTTTTTTATTTACGCATTTGTGTGTGTTTGATGTTTTGTATATGCACCCTTCTTTCTTACTCCACCAAATTGTCATTTTGTTTAATCTACGTTTCTCGATAATTCACATTAGCTAACCTTTAAATTTACGTTGTAGTCTTCTGTTTTTCTTTACAATATCGAGCACTTTTTGCATTACTTATCGTACACCTAACAGAAAGAATGCAAATGTTCTATCGAGGCTCATATACTTTTTCCCTGGAGAAAACGCTTGCAACAAAAAAAATGACAAATGCATATACGTTTTAGGAATATTCTTCTTATTTGTGTGTGTTTTTGGCTGGTCTCCATCCTAAGGTATCCAAGACTGCCACTTTCTCCCTTTCTATTGCAATTTTTTTTAAAAAACGGGGATAATTGACTTTAATTATCGTCCAATTTCGCTTACATCCATGATATGCAAAATCAGCGAAAAAATTGTACGCGATAGGTTAACGTCATTTTGGCAAGACCATGACGTGATAAATAAAAACCAATTTGGTTTTTTGCAGGGTAGGTCTACTGTGACCCAATTACTCTCTACTTTTCATGACTTCGCCAGATCTAGGAATTCATCTGTAGCAACAGATGTTGTATTTCTTGATCTCGCAAAGGCTTTTGATAGTGTTCCTCATGAGCGTCTACTCATAAAGTTATATAGCCTCGGTATTGAGAGCAAACTTCTTAACTGGTTGAGGCATTTCCTCACGTGCAGAAAGCAACGAGTTGTTGTAAGAGGGACTTTTTCTGATTGGGCACCTGTGATATCTGGTACCCCACAGGGAACTATTCTTGGTCCAATTTTATTCCTATCATATATAAATGATATCGTTGATAGTGTCTCTTCAAAAATTAAATTATTTGCGGATGACACAAAGATTTACCGAGAGCTTTGCAACCCTAGTCTCGATGAACAATATCTTCAAACTGATTTGAATAATCTTGGTAAATGGGCGAAAAAATGGCAACTTCGTTTCAATGAGGATAAGTGTGAAGCAATGCGAATAACGCATTCTCGTGACAAATCGACTACGAATTATAAACTAGGTACGGCCTTAAAAGATGTCAAGAGCTTTAAAGATCTTGGAATTATTATATCAAAAGATCTTACTTGGAGTGAACATATTAGTACTATGGCGAATAAGGCGAACCAAGTCCTAGGGCTAATAAGACGGTCTGTTGGAACAGCTAATACAACAACTTTTTCGTTGCTTTACAAAACATTGGTCAGACCACTTCTAGAGTATGCTGCTCCAGTCTGGAACCCATATCTTGTCAAAGATATCCATGCAATAGAGAGCGTGCAAAGACGCGCGTCAAGATTAGCTCTTAGGCAAAAAAGAGGTGATATGTCTTATGAAGAGCGTTGTGACTCGTTACATTGGCCATCTTTGTCCAGTCGTAGAACATATTCCTCTCTTGTTGAATGTTATAAGATCGTGTTTGGCTTATCACACTTGGATTTTGAGGAATTCTTTCAATTCGCTAAAGTCAAATCCACTAGGGCAAATCACTCGTATAAGCTTTATTGTAAATTATCTAGAATTAACTGTTTTAAATATTCTTTTTTTAACAATGTAATTAGTCACTGGAACAATTTACCTAGTAATGTTGTTGAAGCCGGTTCCCTTGAACTTTTTAAATGTAAACTCAAATCCTTTTTAAAGTTGTAATTTTTATTGTTTGTCTGTTGTTTTTAGGAGAGTTTTATTCATAGGGTTAACCTCTAGACTCTCCCTTTCAAATTCATGTATAGTTATTATGAGTTACTCTTTAATGACCGACCTTAATCTTGCGTCTCTTAACGTACGAGGTTTAGGAAATTGTCAAAACAGGAGAGAAATTTTCAACTGGCTTAGAGCAAAGGGCTTTTCAATTTATTTTCTACAAGAAACACATAGTTCAGAAAAATCAGTGTCGATTTGGTTAGCCGAATGGGGCTATAAAGCTCTTTTTAATAGTTGAAATAGTGCCAGTGAAGGAGTAGCTATCCTATTAAACAATAATTTCTCTTTTGAACTGGAACGTTTCTTCTCTGACCCTGAAGGCAGGTTCATTATATGTGATATTGAAGTAGATAGAAAAGTTATTACATTGGCCAACTTATACACTTATACTACAACCCACAGTTTTTTGAGGACACCTTTAACCATTTGGATGTTTTTAAGTTGTGCGGCGATTTCAACCTTGTACTGGATTTAGGTGGGGAAAAAAGGGAGGCTAGCCAAAACTCATACAAAGGCACTAAAAGTAATTAAACAGTATGCAGCTAACCTCGA
>NC_090869.1:42168843-42191343 GCF_036669935.1 Montipora foliosa
GCATACATGAAGCGAGATTTGAAAGCAGAAGTGGGTTTCTTTTAGTTTGTGATCATGTGGAAAACATGCTGCAAGCGGAAGTAGTCTGTTCTAGTAACAAAATGTTTGAACAGATTTGATATCTTGCAAAATGTTAATGCAAAGTCTTCGTCAAGATCATTTGATGCTTTCGAATTACCCTATACATTTTGTAAAGTGTTGGGATCAGTATGCTCTGATTTGGCACCTTCCTCAGATGTCATACATGTTGACGCTCACCTGAAGCAATTGAAAAAAAATCTGCCAGCACTTAATATTGATATAGATGCAGTTGTTGGTCAGTATGCTCCATGGAGGGAGTTGTGAGCAAGCAACACGAACAGTGGTAAAGATTACCAGGATATTGCAACTGGAATGTAAGAAACCAGTGGCAACGTTCCAACCGGGAAAACGGGACTACCTTTTGAGAAGTTCCACTTTTTCATTCATTTTCCAGACAAAAAAGGTAAAGTCTGCCACTAGGCTGGAAGGCCCATCAGGCCGGCGCTTATCTCCAGTTTCTGTAGCATGAAGCGACTAGCAGTATTTCTACTCCCACCACAGGCGGCCCAGAGTCGGAAGGTAAACAATTATAAGGATTTGTATGGGAATCTCGATAACAGACTGAAAAAGATATTTACCCGCAAAAGTTCTCAATAAAAAAGCCGTACTTTGTTGTCGTGGTGAATTTTTTGCTTTTTGTGTGGTTTTTTTCCTGATTGAATGCGATTTAAGCGACTTCTCAAATTCCCGAGTCGTCACTCTTCCCTAAATAAAGGAAAGGCTGGCAACTCATTTCTAACTTACCTCAGATCTCGCCGAAAAAATTCACACTTCTCCGGCATCAGTCACGCTCAAACTCCAGTGATGGCTACAAGGATAAATTTACTTCCCCTTGACCAAGTTTCAAGGTGCAGCGAGTATCCATTGCTGAGAAACTGCGAAAAATATTCAAATTTTCAAACTCCTTCGAGGCTCGCTAACAACCAATTTGGACACGGCTGGTCAACGGTTCACTGAGCCTCCATACGGTGAGCGCAAACCTACGCAAGTGTACCCATAGTTGGGCAGAGCAAAACAAATCCCAGACTCGTCCCCAAGGGAAAGTTCAACCTCGAATCGTTGCGTGACGGCTTGAATACTCACTAATTCCGTGAAAACCGCGCTATTTGTATTTTTCGCTATCGCTATCATTAATATCTACGGAGGTGTTAATGTGGATGCACGTATGGGGTAAGTACCTTAGATGTGAATAAACGAAAAATCTGTGCAGTTTGCTTATTTTACGTGGTATTTTTTAAAGGTTAACACATGAGCAAAAAGCAATCCTTGCCAAAGTCATAGAAGGACACAACCTAGTAATCACTGGGCAAGGTGGAACAGGGAAATCTTACTTAATTGAACAAATACTTCATCATCTGAAAAGAATTGGAAAAGAAGTCGCTGTTGTTTGCTCCAGCGGGTTATCTTGCACAGTTTACGAGCGGGGAGTTGCGGCGACCGTACATTCACACTATGGGATGCAGACAGCGTACCTTCCATGGAAGCTAGTCGTGGAGCGCGCTGGAATGGACTCTCTGGTAGTTCAAAGAATCAAAAAGGCTAACATTGTTATTTGGGACGAGGTCAGTATGTCCAGCGCTAGAATCTTGGAGATTTCCAATGCTTTAGAGCATTATTTGTCACCGCAACACGCGAAAATGCGACCATTTGGCGGAAAACAGTTCATTCTTGGAGGGGATTTTTTCCAACTTAAACCAGTGCCGAGTCTATTCGATGATGGTTTATACGCCCTCTCTGCAAAGATATACGAGGTTGCATTCCCGCATCGTTTTGAGCTCACCATAATTCAGCGACAGAGTGAGGCTGATCGGAAATTCTTGTCCCTGCTAAGAGAACTTCGGTATTGGCGTTGTTCAGATAACAGTTTAAATTTTGTGAAGAGCCTTGAACGCAACCTTGATGCGGCTGTATCAGAGAGGGTATCCATATCTTTTTCACGAAGCTCCCAGTCCTGATGCACAACATTACTGTGCTGAGAAACATGCCAGGAGATCTTATTGAAATCAAGGCAGAAAAGAAAGGTGAGATCCGTGGAATAGCGTGTCCAGCTGAGAATGTGGTTTACCTAAAAAACGGATGTAAAGTGATGCTTTTATGGAATAAGTCTGACCAACTTAGAAATGGTTCTCAAGGGGTGTTTGTGAGGATGGATGGTCTTCATGCATGTGTAAACTTTTCTGAGGTTGGACTGGTTCGCATCGGAAAGGAGACATGGGTAAAAAGGGACAGCCAAGGCTCCATCACTGGCTCAATTACTCAACTGCCACTGGCTACAGCATATGCTTTAAGATACCACAAGTCACAAGGCCAAACGTTTGATGCTGCAGTTGTTCACAGCTCACACGAGTTTGTGTCTGGGCTGCATTATGTAGCATTGTCACGAGTAAGATCATCCAAAAATCTGCAATTAGTAAACTTCAAGAGGAAATACCTGACTCCTGTTCCTAACATCGTCACCAGGAATGAAGGTTCATCAGTCAGTGAGGTCACAAGAGAGGACTTAAGTTGTTGCAGGTTCCAAGAGGTAGCTGACTTAGCTTTATTTTATGCCAACGACAAAAATAATGCAGTTGAAATAAGCATATGTAGAGAAGAGGATACAGATGATAATGACCAGGAAATACAGGGTACCCTCTCCTCTTTCTTTGAAAATGACAAAGAAATTCCACCAATCAATCTCGCCCTGGTCAATGAAACCTTGCGGGTCCATGAAGGGGAGCTATCACAACCTCCAGCTGACTTCCTTTCTGATACCAGCCTATTTCAGGTCTTATCAAGTATGAAAAGCCAGTCAACAACAACACTAGCTACTGAAAAGAACAGAACTATAGAGAAACTTGTGGGGTTAGACAACAACCACAAGGAAATTCTGAGGGCATTCGTAAATGTTATCTGGTACAACCTGTTTGACATGCTTGACAGCCACACTGCTGTGAACTTGGATAATACTATTGCAGGATGCATCTCCAGGCAACAATTCACAGCAACAACTGGAAACATCCATAATTTCCTTCAGAGCAAAGAATACAAGGGATATGTGAAATATATTTTCAGGAATGAAGCCCCACAGATAACCAAAGCTCAGACCCTGTTAGCCAGTGAGTTGGTTTTCATAATTTACACAAGGTTTTTGGACATACTCTCTGAAAGAGTTCGGCAAGAGAGTGATGAAGAGAATGTGGACTGTAGCGTGTGGGACATGCCAGCAGAAGGGCAGGGAAAGATTAGATACGTTGGTGGATGGGTCCTGAAAAAGGTTATTGAAAGGGGAAGGACATATGTAAAAGAGAACATGACATCAAAGCAAGAAGGCATCCTTAAAAAGGTGAAACAGCAACTTGAAAAAGCCAGTCTGGTACAGAATGAGCTTGTAGCACAACCAGATGTCTTATGCAATTCCTCTCAATATCCAAAGACACTGGAACTTACTGAATTTCGTCAGCACAGAGAAAGAGGCCTCTTCAATATCACTGACAAAGCTTTTGAGTTTTTCATGCAGCTTGAGCAAGTCAGATCTTAGACCATCAATCTACATCGCCTAAAGAGGTCTGGCACAGCTATGATTGATGAAGCAATGGAGCAGATAAAGGATAACAAAGACCTTAGAGACAAATGGTTTAACTGCTTTGATGACCACAGTCCTGAGTTAAAGGTAACAAGAATATGTGTAATTGAGAATCAAAATAGTCAAAACCTTTCTTAGGTGGTCTGCCCATAATGAAGGCATTTCTTGTGCAAAGCAAACTTCACTTTATTACTCTGAATGTATATTTACAAAATGTTCTAATTTTTACTGACTTTTACATTTGGGGAGCACATGGAGCAGGGATGGCGCAGTGTTGAGAGCACTCGTCTCCCACCAATGTGGCCTGGGTTCGATTCCCAGATCCGGCGTCATATGTGCGTTGAGTTTGTTAGTTCTCTTCTCTGCTCCGTGAGGTTTTTCTCCTGGTACTCCAGTTTTCCCCTCTCCTCATAAACCAATAATTATGATTTGATATGTATTCATTTTATTTTATTTCATGTGTGCACAACCCCATGAGCTATTCAGTTTTAAACATTATCATGTGCAGAAAATAAAGTTCTAATAATAATAATAATAACAATAATAATAATGTTATTATTATTATTATTAGGATCTTAAAAGCGAAGTCTTTGAGGAGGTGGTTATTCGAAATGTCAAGATGGGAGGTAATCAGTTTCTACGTGACTTCAGACTTCAGCACAATGTGGAAAAGTCAGCAGCTCTCAGAACCCGGGTACTTCAGAGGCAGAATGATGTAAAGCAGAAGAATGATATGGTCAAGTTTCAGGTATACAGTGGAATTTGAACCACTGCAAATTCCTTTCCAGAATTGCATATTGAATGGAACAGGCAATACATATTATTGATAGTTGTATATTTTCTATTTTAAAAGGACATACTAGAAGACAACACTCGAGGAAAGTCAAGGACCCATGCTCTTTTGTCTTGCTTTACAACCACCTACAAGTCCAAAGGCCTACAGAAGGCCTACACTAAACCACAACTCAAGATGCTTTGCACTGCCTACAATGTCCAGTATGACTCAAAGGCCAATAAGATCACACTTGCCAGAGATCTAGAAGAGGCCATCTTGCAGTCTACAGAGGTTAAGGTGCCATTTGCTTTAAACAACAGGGAGCTGTCAGTTAGCAGTTGCTCAGTAGAGGATGGACACGTTAGAATAACCATCACTGCTAGTCGAAGCCAATAGGTACAGACATATATATTGTAGTTAAAAGGAAACAAAAGGAACTTTAAGTGTTTAATCTTCTAGCGCTGCAGCACAGATTGGGGACACTGTAAATTGAGATTAACAAATTAATGCAAATCAAATCAAATTTTGGTTTTTCAGGCGAGGGGAAAACCGGATTACGCACAGAAAAAGCTCTCGGTGCAGAGTAGAGAACCAACAAATTCAACCCTCATATGACGCTGAGTCTGGGAATCAAACCCAGGCCACATTGGTGGGAGGCGAGTGCTCTCACCATTGCTCCATCCCTTCACCCCTTACATACAGTACATACATATGTACCCATTACGTACATAAAGGTTCTCGAAATAAAATGTCCCTATTTCTGAGATAAAAAAAAAAAAAATGAATTGCAACTGTGAAGAATGGTCACTCTTTAATAGATATACATGCATTTCCCAGGTCTAGTAATATCACATATTAATGGTTCTACACCAATTCGCAGAAAAGCAAAAAAAAAAAAAACGCTCGTTAACACTTTTTCTTGGATTGCGGTAAAGAAGCACAATTGTAAGCCTGAGTTGACTGGTTACCTGCATTACTTTTTCTGCTAATTGTAGTTTGCCCATATATGATAGAATTCTGGCATGACTCTTGGAGTTTGTAAGTGGGATGATTATTTTGGCCATTGCATGCCCGAACTTGGCAGAAATGATTCTCTGCACAGTCTTGGTTAATGATTGCAGGCTTTACCATACTACAAGGAAATAGAGCAAGTTTTATTTTTACCACAGAAACAAACCCTTTGCACATTGATTGTAAATCAAACCATAACTTTGAGCTAATGAAATGCTTGTCTGAGGACTTCTTGTCATGCCAAGCTAAGAAGAATCTGTAAAAGTCTTCTAGTTCTTTAAGACGTGGGTCCTGTGTACTGCTGATTGACCATTTATCAGAGAAAAAATTAATTGCAGATGATGTGTGCTTGACCAGAGCTAAGGTACTGTCTAATGCTGTACCATCCTTCCCTTGCTTTGACATCTCTCTCTTGTAGGCCTACATATGGGGAAAATATGTTTGACTTACTTGTAACATGTTGAGATCTGACTTATTGACTGACACAGGAGTTCTTGCTAGGTTTTCAGGGGAGGAGAGATATTCACTTGTGGAAGTTGTGGGAAGGTGTGAGAGGTGTTTGGGGTAAAAACATTATTTATTTTAAGGGGTTAAGGAATTTTAATGAGAGAGGATAGCTGATGCATTTGCTCACTGAAAATACCTTTGCAGTTTTGTGGGTTTACATTACTGTAACTGAAGGATATTAGGAAGATAATTTTTTGAATCATTCTGCATTTTTGGGTGGGAAAGAGGGGGTGGGACAATAAACACCTCAACCCAGGGCTTCAAATTGCACTTAACTTTCTCCAATATTGGGTGTAAAATGTCACTTACCTCTAATTTAGACAATTTTATCACCTAATGAAAACTGTGAGGATTTTTTCTTGTTATACCTAAAGTTTTTTTTTTACATTGGGGGAGAAATTACACCCTTTTTTTTTTTTAAGGCACCCTGCACACCTCAGGAAAAATAGTATATTACCCTTCCTGGTCAGGGATTCTTGTTGATTTATAGGTGGGTTATGGGCACCAGCATTAGGGTTTGACCTAGTCCTCTCACAAGTTTCTCAAGGTTACCCGGTACCTGAAGTAGATATAGCATCTTGTTATTAAGCACATCCTCTGCCAGGCTGTTTCTCATCTTTGATGATGGATCTAGGTGGAAGTGCAGGTAAGTTAGCTTCTCGTGTATGGGCAAAGTGTTGGTTTTCTGGTCCCAATTGAATGCTTCTTCAAGATGGCTCCATAAAATCTTCTTTCCATCTACAACTAAACACCTTGGCTTGGAATGGGTATTGCTTTTTTCCAAGTTGTTTCGTATTTATTTAAAGTTGTGCTGAAAATGGAAAACATCAGCAGTGAGATGAACTGCCTAGAGGCTAATGTACATGTGCATTCCCATAAGTAGTGAAGTTTTCCAGGTGTAGGACATCAGTTTTTTGGTAAGGATTATTTCAGCAGGCTATCCCTTTTCTAGTGCGACCTGCATTTCTTGTCATACACTTTAACATACAGTTGCCAATGTGGCCAGTAATGATCTCTGATTTTGAAGAATTTTACTTGTTTTTACTTCCTTTTAAGGGGACTGCACCATATTAGAGTTCTACTTTCTAGTAGTCTCCTCCTCATCATTATTCATACATCCAGATATTGTTATTATTATTATTGTTTGGATAAACTATACTTGCAATGATTGATTGGCTTGTCTTTAACTAATTACAATGACAATGTAATAAACCTTCTGAAGCTTGAAAAAGAAAACCCTGTTTAAGTTTTGGGCATATCAGAGAAGAGCAAACAGAATTAACTTGACAGTGACTATGGAAAGTAAATATGACTTAATTTTACTTAGCAGTCATTATACATGTATATCTACCTTGCAGTCAACAATAAACACCATTGGATCACCCGTGATTATATTGGATGTGACAAATCCCTCACTTGCTGGGTCTTTCCCAATGAAATGAAGCTTGATAAATTGTCTGTTTAATTCCGCTCCATCCAAAATACACCAATACACACTGGATAATAGAGAATGTAGATGCACACAAGTTGGGGTTTATCCCTTTTTTGTTATAAGTATTGCTATCATTATCATCATCATTATTGATTGGAAAACTATCTACATACAGCTAATACAGTAATGCATGCGGGCTCTTGAAAAACTAAGAACATATAGCTAACAAATTCATGCAGTCAAACAATCATTATATTTTGGTTTGTACCTGAAACCGTACTCTGCCATTTTGCGCACGCCTTCCCAGAACAGGAAGTAAAGGTCACTCGAAGTGCAATCTCGTGATGGGAATTGAGCAACTGGAAACCGAAAGCCGCAATCGCTCAAGAAAATAAACTGTAACACTTGTTGGGCTAACTGGCACTGAGAGTCTTTGTTTCCTGAAGGAAAAATGAGGAAGAATTCTATCACATGTATACTAAAAAGTTAGAAATAAGCCCTGCCATTGTCATGGGAGACCTAAACATATATTCATTAGGAAAATAATTTTGCATTGTTTTAATATCATAAGCTTTTACCAGCTTGTTATGAAGACTTTGTGTGAAGGCCTACCTGCTAGTGTTGTCATGTGGTTGTGTTTTTCACCAAGGTCCACAAAGCCAATGAGTCGGTGCTTCCCATCTGAATGTGACATTTCCAAATTTTCCTGTAGCAATAGTATGTGATTAGAATGTCAAAATGGCAATTTTTTCCATAAAAGCTGGCTATGATGAATATTATTAAACATATATGTCAATAAATCATACAAATTATTTGCAAAGCCTGCAAAAACTCAAGGTCACAGAGTACACTCTACAGGGACCGCACAGGGGGTGGGGCTGGGGGAGGCTTTAGTCCCCCTACTTTTTTGGCTGATCACATCACTTTTTTTTTTACTTTAGTAAACCAGGTCTGTCTTTTACAAAAAAAGTACATTACATTATTTTATGCCAAATATGCGGACCTCTTAGGAAATACAGCTTTATTTTGTTTTGCCATTTCAATCCAATTTAGTCTTTTCAAGGGTTTTCTCGTACAGACATGGCCAGATGAGGCAGTTTTTCGTTTGTTTTAGATGCATTTCTAGCCATTTCAGAAGACTTAATTTCAAATTTCTCTAAGACACAAATATAGTAACCGGCCAAAATGAAATGCGGATTGAGTGAAGAACTCCAATTTTAATAGCCTAATTTTAAAATACGACATTGCTTTGTAACTGGTATTTTGTAATTACTTAAAAAGAGTTAGCTCTCTAATTATTATGCACATGTAACTTAGTTTTAAATTTGGAGTTTTGTGACATGAGATATGCAGTTTTTATCTTATGAGTAATAAAGCCTACTACTACTACTACTACTACTACTACTACTACTACTACTACTACTACTACTACAACTACTACTAAAAACTTGTGGCAAGTACAGTGAAGAAAGTATTCCAGCTGAGTATTATTTTTTGTAACAAAAAAATTCATGAATAGTCTGGGAATGAATAATATGGTTTTGATCCTCGCTTGCAGTCTTAAACTCACTTGTATTTTCATCTCATCAAATACAAGTCCACCATAGTAATCCTGCTCTTGGAGACCATTCTTTGTAGCTTCATCAAAGCACCACTGTAGTAGCTGATGATTCCATCCTGGCTTCTGTTCTACTTTTGACTTATTTAGCCTAAAAAAGTCATGGTTAGGTCAGATGTCATTTAAGGTATGTTGTAAAAATTGCCTTATTAATTTTAATTGATGTTAAGAAAGCAACCCTTGGGGAAAGCAAATTTGGGCGTGGTTTAGAACAAATTTTCACTATTATGAGTCGGAGGTTATTGGTGAGGAGGTGTGAGAGGAACAGACTAGACAAATGTTCCCTTGACCTCCAATAGACTGCATTGCTGTCAATTGACAGTGTTTTAGGAGTCCCCAGCCATTGATTAAATCATCTTGCACAAATAGTATTTCTTTAGGGTTAAGTATTTAAACTGAAAGTGAAAAAATGTATCATCTAGTAATCATCTTGATGTCAAATTTACACTCATTTATTAAATGCAAGCAGAATTATTGGTAGACCCTTGCAAAAGGGCATAGGTTAATGTTAAAGATACCTCAATGTTCTTTGACTTGGAAGGTACACAAACTTTCTCAAACTGTCAAGGACGTGAGGGTTCTTGCAATACAAGTCAAGGCATTATCGGATAATCCTGCGTTTCAGAGGTTAAATATATAGATGTTAATGAACTAGCATGGAGTTCATACTGGGAAAATATTGGCCGATTTCCTTATTTTTTGTAAGTTTATGGACCGAGCCTGAAAAACCTCTTACTAACCGAGTTCAAGGTCCGTACTGTAGGTTATGGCCTGCGTTAATCCGTTGATTTATGGCTCAAGCGCGAAGCGCGCGGGCTATAAATCAACGGGAAAAACCAGGACGCGTATCTTACAGTACGGTCCGAGAAAACGAGGTTATTAAGATATTTATTATACCTCAGGGGTAATCCGGCACGCGCGCAAGGGAACTAGTCGAAGTCAAGCCGAAGGTTCAACTGCCACAAAGATTGCCGTGTCAAAATCCGAAAAACTAAATATTCTTGGCTGTTTGAAATAGTTGCTTGCAAGATTCAAACAGTCTTACAAGTTTATGTAACAGAAACGACATGAAAAACTTGCTAGATAATGTTTCATGGGAATTTTGAATTTAGCGGGCTGTAGAATAGTCTGCTAATATAATTTAGCAAATCACAGCGCGCGTACTCTGGGAGAGCTATAATAAAGGCCTTATTTTCTCCAGCTTCTTAGCTGTCCGGAATCCTAAAACTTGAATCTGGTTGGCTAATCATGCGCGTTCCCAATCCGGACCCCGAATACGGACCGCTGTGAAATTTCCAACGTAATCAACTTTTCAAGTTTTTTGTAACAGCGTAAAAGTGTCGTAAACAACGTAAAATGTAAATGTGAATGTGTGTTGCTTTGATTTGAATTATTGAAGCTCATTACTAAACTTTTTTTCAAGCCTTGAACTCCCTTTTTCGTTAACATCAATTTCTGTCACGTAACTGACATGTCAGGTCCTTTCAGAGCAATCCCGGAGAAAAAAAACAAACACATTATTTGCCGGCCAAGGTCGGTCCGTATTGGGTAAAACAGTGCCCTCGTTCTGGAGACCTCTTGCACTGTTTTTCCCAATACGGAACTCCCGGCTGGTAAATAACATGTATGTACGGGAATTTCCTCAATGGACACCACTGTAGGGTGGACACCTTGATAATACAGCCAGTCAGATCACGATGGTGGTCGACTTTAATAGAGAGAGTTCCGATTGTAACTTACTATGATTGCCTAAGTTAATAATCAAAGTTAATTGATAACTGGTAAATTATTATTGATTAAGCTACTTTTCTACTTACTTTGGATGCCACCGGTAACCATTTGATGATTTGGAGTTCAAGATCTTCTGCTGTTGTTCCCACATGAGCTGCATTTCATCAGGAATGTCCTTACTGCTAATGCTAGACATCATTGCGTCCAGGTCAGAATGGTCCGCTTCTTCCATTTCTATCAAGTGCTCCTCAAAATTGTGGCGCCAGTATCGCTCCCTGTCTTTCGCATTAACTCGTCTTGCCCTCTCGGCCTTGTGTTTCTCTATTAATTCTTCCGATGTAAGCCACTTGTTATTGCAAAAGGCAGACGGGAAGGGGTTTGCAAGCTTTCTTTTTTTCCTTTGATGGTCCACTATGGAAATCCTACGGCAACTGGAGCAGATGCCACCGGCAGGAGAAAAAATTAGACATTTCTCAGAAAATGCACGTTCCTCTGCTAATCCTGTGGTCAAATCTTTAATAGTGCCTTTGGTGACAGGAAGAGAAGTGGCGACACCATCATTTACCTTAAATCCTCTGCAAAGAGTGGATACCTCTACAAAGGTCATGAGTGCGTAAATCTTCTCAGCACTGTCAGCTGGTAGGAATGAAGCGGCGACTTCCAGTGGCTGAACTTTCGATTTTCCGCATTTTAAGGTCACATCAATCTCCTGGTTTTCATCGGACTCACAACAAATCTCGACTATAAGTCTCCTGCCTGCAAATTCTAGTTTAGTACAGAACAAGAAGTCCACCGAATTGACCCTGTCCTGGACTTTTCTCCAAAGGCTCGGCACTTTCATTACGTCCACAAGATGGTGAATAGGATTTTTTTCAGGACTTTGCGACAAGGAATCAGCAGCCTGTTTCCTCCTTAGATTTAAGTAGAAGAAGATGCGCTTTGAACGGCCTCCCTTTTTAACAAGACTGACTTTTTCCTTCGTCCATACTTTGTTCACGATTCGAGTCAGAGTATAGCCTGTCAATGACTGAATCTCCCCAACATTCTCTTTCTCGTTTAAAGCGTGTTTTATGATCACATCCCTTTGAATAAGTGTTCCTTCGCAGTATTCATAATTCTTGATAATCCTGTTGACACATTTTGAAAGTAACGCTTATCGTACAGCAGCAGCAGAGCAATCCCCAAATGCTTCCTAGGTTGTCATAATTATTAATTAATCAAGTAATTAATTAGGGAGCTACTCCAATTTAATATCGGACATTTGGTTTCCGATTTCGCTACCGGCATTTTCCGATTCCGATAGCTCCCTGTGTCTGACGGGTATTTCCAACATACGGCTGCTGGGAGTTCAGTACTGACGATTTCATCATGTTGTCAACATGCAAGATTTAGAATAATTATCTTATTCACAACATTTCCGGAAGAATGAATCCAGCAATTTCACTTTTTAGCTGCTATTGCGCTTTTACTCAGAACATGGGCTTGGTCGGCGGGTATTTTTTACAGGTCACAGGTCAGGTTTACAGGTCTGTTGTAATGATGATAAAACAACCCTAACCCGTAAGTAACCCAAGGCAAGCCCTAAAGACTATTATTTTGGCCTAAGGTTACATTATGAAAGTGGTTATGTTAGGATTATTTTAGCGACGTTAAAACAATGATCTGTAGATGTGACCTATAAGCACACATGTAGGGCACGTAGTTCCCGGTTTTGTGCTCTGGTCTTTCTGGTCTGGATAGGGTAGGGTGGAGCACCTCGCATAGGACCTCGAGTCCTGTTCGTGTTCCTTCCCTCTGGGCAGGTTTGCCCAGTAGAAAAAGACAAACCAGATGTTTCGTAAAACACAGCTCCCATCGCTTTCGTTGCCGCACCGCATGTGATAAATCCGGATTTACATCGAACCCCGTAAGAATTGAAGCTGTTTGAAGCCTAGCGCGTGCAAAAATCCCCTCGTCCGACGACACTCCACACCACAGCTGATATTTTGTTGTTGTTGGAAAAAGTATAGTTTTGTCAAGTGAATTGCTTTGAGCCAAAGAAATCACCGCACCGTAATTCTACTGTCCATTTGGTTGCACCAAAACACAGACAACCAAGATTGTAACTCGGATACCTTTCAGGTATTCCGAGTAATAATTGTTGGTTTTCGATCGATATCGCTTGATGCACCGGTGTGAGAAATAACTTTGAACATTTCAACGCCACTGGAAGCCCAAAAACAAAGCACAGATGATTTCAACGATTGCATTTTGCCTGGACTCACAGGCAAACCTGAAAAGTGTTCAAAATGTGCAGCCATGATAATGTGAGTTGTTGACAGATGAAAAACAGGATTGTGTTTGATTAGTGTCTTTAATCTCTCGAACTCATTGGAATAGTTGCACTTGAGTTTCCGATACGACTTCCGAACAATTGAAAGTTGACCTTCCCAAATTTGGATAAGCTTCCTTATATCACACTTACCATAGCTGCCATAACATGAGGTCGTAAATCTGAAGCGGATCCTCATATTGACCCTTATCCATATTAATTTCCTTCCGTAAAAAACGTTAGTGAGTATTCAAGCCGTCACGCAACGATTCGAGGTTGAACTTTCACTTGGGGACGAGTCTGGGATTTGTTTTGCTCTGCCCAACTATGGGTACACTTGCGTAGGTTTGCGCTCACCGTATGGAGGCTCAGTGAACCGTTGACCAGCCGTGTCCAAATTGGTTGTTAGCGAGCCTCGAAGGAGTTTGAAAATTTGAATATTTTTCGCAGTTTCTCAGCAATGGATACTCGCTGCACCTTGAAACTTGGTCAAGGGGAAGTAAATTTATCCTTGTAGCCATCACCGGAGTTTGAGCGTGATTGATGCCGGAGAAGTGTGAATTTTTTCGGCGAGATCTGAGGTAAGTTAGAAATGAGTTGCCAGCCTTTCCTTTATTTAGGGAAGAGTGACGACTCGGGAATTTGAGAAGTCGCTTAAATCGCATTCAATCAGGAAAAAAAACCACACAAAAAGCAAGAAATTCACCACGACAACAAAGTACGGCTTTTTTATTGAGAACTTTTGCGGGTAAATATCTTTTTCAGTCTGTTATCGAGATTCCCATACAAATCCTTATAACTGTTTACCTTCCGACTCTGGGCCGCCTGTGCTCCCACCTGGATGGAATGCTAGTCTATCACAGGGTTACCCCCAGCATTAGATTCGCCGCTACCCATTTATACACCTGGGTGGAGAGAGGCACTGTGAGAGTAAAGTGTCTTGCCCAAGAACACAACACAATGTCCCTGGCCAGGACTCGAACCCGGAACACTTGATCCAGAGTCGAGCACACTGACCATGAGGCCAACGCGTCTCCCATTTTCCAGAGAGGCAAACCAAAAAAACTTTACCCCCAACCCGACATTTTCCGCATTTTTGACCAAATGGAAAGTGCCCATTGTTTCTTCAAATGAGGCAGCTCATTGCATTCCATTTGTACCACCCGATCCTTTTCTCAACCTTTTCCCAATTTTATTACTGTGTTATAAAGAGCTTAAGTATGTTTTTATTGTGTTTGTTTTTCATAAACAGACGATGCCACGTCTTACCGTACGAACGAGTTAAAAATGTGTTATTTTTTGCCAATTTAACCACTCGAAGGACAACAACATGCCGTCTTTTCAAACTTTCCCCAATTTCACAAAATTTAAAAAGCTGTTGAAACTTTTAATGTTATTTTTGAAAATACTTCACTATAGAGGTTACTTGGGCAAAATATGAAGGAATTCGAAATTTCACGACTGACGCCCAATTCTCCATAATTTCAGACATTGGCTCTTAACGTAGAGATAGTATCACCATTTCAACACTCGAAAGTTCCATACTTCTGTTTACAAACGAAAAGCTTTTGCCTTGCACTGTAATTTTTCATAATTACGTGCCACAGAGCTCAGATTCCTATTTCTTTTTTCAATAATTGCTGTCAATGTAATATTTCGTAGCTTTAGTTGAAACTAAAAGATAAGATGATTCATGGTTAACATGTAAAACTGTTTGATAGTTCCTTGCTGCAGAAATTTACATCCCAAGGACTGCTTGTGTATGCACGGTTATTCTACACACAAAGAACGTGCTCTGTCAGTTGAGATATTAAACAGCCTTCCTCAGGTGATGGTCAAGGCATTACCAATACCTTTAAAAAAGGAAATTAACACTCCATGAAATTAAGGTATTGGAAATTAAGGTAACTAAAATTAACACAAATTTAATGCTAAACAACTTTCGAAAAATAAACATTAACCCGAAGGAGTAGGTAGAATTTTACAATAAAGGAAACAGTTGGTGGTGACCACTAGAACAAATTTATTCACAACTGGATGCAAAAAAAAAAAACAAAAACAAAACTGAGTCCTCTGGTCAACAAAACAGTACTCAGAACTCTAATTAATGTGGAGGCTAATGGAAAGAAAAAATGGTTGTACCTTATTTTATTAATTTGTAGGTGTTCTGAATGTCTGGAAAGATTTTAAAATTAGGGATAAAATGATGGAAATGCGGAAACTAATGCTGCTCTTTATTAATGTTGCAAAAAATAATATTCAACATAATTAGTGTGATTTCAATTAACGTGAACCTTAACAATTGACATTAATTTCACGGAGCGTTAATTTCGCATAATAAGGTAATCCTTTCACATAAAAGTGCCTGCACTTTGGGGCTTTTGGATTATGTGAATACTCACATATTACTTCAACTGGCCAAGGACGACAACGTTATGCACCTCTTTCTAAGAAACTTCGAAGTCAAGCAGGAATTATACAATTCCATTTTTTCAAAAAATTACATCTACTTCAATATCAACGCATCACACACTTACGTGTAAAGTAAGCAAAAACATTGATTTTGCGTGGGAAGTGGATGGAAAGTTTACAAAACAATTCAAGAATTGTTTCATTGTACTTAGTGACTTGGGAGAGGTCATGGCATGGCAGCTAACAAGATGTATTGATTTCGCAGAGATAGAAGACCTTTTGTTGGGACCAAAACAACGATTGGAGTGGGCAAATTTTACACTGACTCACATAGAGTGAGGGTGGGGAGTTTGGGGAGTCAGGGTGGTTTAGTGGTCATCAATCCTACCTCCCACCTCTGTGACCCAATTTCAACTCTGGCCTCGGGTCGTATATGGGCTGAGTTTCAGTCCATCTCAACCTGACTCCGAGGGTTTTTCTCTGGGTACTCCAGTTTTCCTCTCTCCTCAAAATCGACTGCCAGTCAATTACATCTGGCTGGGTTTGCAGTGCTCCGAGATCACACATGGATCGTATGGCAGCAGCCATGGGCGCCTTCACATGCATTCGGTCCAATCCCATTGAGCCTGTTGATCCTGAAAAGCCCTTGAAGGGAGTGGTCAACTAAGCGCACATTTACATATACGTTGATGATTGTTGCCGTGTTCGGGATATATGTAAGTCTATATTTGGAGATGTACAGGTTCCCCTAGACTTGTTTCATGCATGTCGACCTATCAAGAGTACAACGAATAAACGCTCTCACCTTTCTGGATTGATATTGAGCCAACACGTTGACCAAGGTAATACCAGATTGAAACATACTACAGACAAAGGAAAAATCGAAGAAAACTTGGATGTGTTTATTAGTAGATGGGTATACATTAAAGATGGACCAGTAACACAGGAGACCCATAAGAATTCACATTAGAAAGGGATGTCTGTCCAATATTGCACCTGGCTGTGGAACTGAATGGAACAAGTACATCCGTGGAATCCTCAACCGCTCTCTTCTTATCAGCTCAATCAGCATTTCTGTGGAGTTGACGATTGCAATTGTTACAATAGTTTTTTCACATAAATACTAAGAAAAAGTACAAAGACGTTTTTGGCGATGCTCATCTTTAACTAGGAGTTCCTGTAGAATGGATATCGTTGAATGAAAAACAAGGCATCCATTGTGAAGAAAGCACGACAGCCATCAAAAGACATAAAAGCCACAATGAAAGAAGTGGAAAAGAAGAGCATACATGAAGCGAGATTTGAAAGCAGAAGTGGGTTTCTTTTGGTTTGTGATCATGTGGAAAACATGCTGCAAGCGGAAGTAGTCCGTTCTAGTAACAAAATGTTTGAACAGATTTGATATCTTGCAAAATGTTAATGCAAAGTCTTCGTCAAGATCATTTGATGCTTTTGAATTACCCTATACATTTTGTAAAGTGTTGGGATCAGTATGCTCTGATTTGGCACCTTCCTCAGATGTCATACATGTTGACGCTCACCTGAAGCAATTGAAAACAAATCTGCCAGCACTTAATATTGATATAGATGCAGTTGTTGGCGATGGAGACTATGCTTTTAGAAGTATAATCAAACATGTTGTTCAATTCGGAACAAAAAGACGTTTTCACTCTCCATCAAAAGTTTGTTTATCGAATGCTCAAGCCTGATGAAGAACTTAACGAATTTATCAGAAGTAGTGAGTGTATTAATCTTGCAAGAAATACAGAGAATTTTAGATGTCAAGGTTTTTATAACAATGAGCTGGGAGACTTCATAATGAAAGTGGTTTCGTCCATTCTGAGGATTCCCATAGTTACTGGACACTTTCCATTTAGAAAAAAATTCCGGGAATTTCTCAATGGGACAAAGTTGTTCCATGTTGTTGAGGTTCAAACCATTGAGAAACTTCGTCTATGAGGGGTCATATGCGCCAAAATCCTATAGAATAGAATTTAGGAAACCAGAACAGAAATTGAAGCAACAGAATAGAGATTGAAGCAACAGAACATAAATTGAAGCAATAGAACAGAGATTGAAGCGACAGAAAAGAAATTAAAGCGACAGAACAGAAATTGAAGCGACAGAACGGAACTTCAAAAATGTCAAAATTGACAATTTCGGCTCTTCTGATTAACGAACTGAGTGGAGCCTGGGTGGGAACCAGTTGCACATTATAATGTATGAAGATTATTTGTTTACATGGTTCCCGCTCGAAGAAAAGATATTCCACTTTCAACATGGCTGCTTGGTGTGAAGGCGAAGATCTTCCTGCTAGGTGCCTCTCATTACTTGAAGAGGTTAAAGATCTCATCACGGCCCAAAAAGATGAAAGCAATGGAACCCAAAGCGAACTCTAAGCTAGTTCATCGTCATTGGTTCCATAAGTTCGGCAGAGAGACCAGAGAGTCACGCAGAATTTTTAGTCGCTAATTTGCACCGTATAATTCCGCTGGCGCCTTGAGTGCAAGGCCTCCAACAGCGAAGAAATCTCGTGTCTCTTTCCAAGTGAAAGAGACATGGACTCATGAATTATTTTTCCTCGGATCGACGACTGACTTCCAGATGAGAAACTCTAGTTGTTTTTTTTGGAATGTTAGACTTTGGTCTCCCAGGCATCCCTGTAAACATAGTTCCTGCAACGTGAGAACTTGTATGCAGGCTTTCAGTAACCGTGTCCTTGACTTGGCGAAGAAGGTCGATTACTCTTGGGTGAATTCCCTCTCTACCAGAATATTTCACAAGAATATTAATCACCCAATCAAGACCGAATACGATATATTTCCTGCCATCATAATGTGCAAATGGTTCCCACCCAGGCTCTACTAGGTTCGTTAATCAGAAGAACGGAATGTCAATTTTGACATTTTTGTTCTGTTGCTCCGATTTCTGTTCTGTACTAACTTCTGTTCTGTCGCTTCAAATTCTGTTCTATTGCTTCAATTTCTGTTCTGTTACTACAATTTCTGTTCTATTGTTTCAATTTCTGTTCTGTTACTACAATTTCTGTTCTATTGTTTCAATTTCTGTTCTGTTGTTTCAATTTCTGTTCTGGTTTCCTAAATTCTATTCGATTGGATCAATAAAATGTACAGGATCTTCAAAACAGAATTTGAAATAGGATTTTGGCGCACATGACCCCTCATATTCGTCGTGGAAGTTCCAGGTTTTGTGATCATTCCTGTTTCGCTGTTCTCTTTATACTTGGATACTAGCTTACCCCATTTCCGAATACACTTCTCGCTTGCAACAATTGTACCAGACTTAGAATTACAGTCGATAGCGATTTTGGTGAAAATCTCCTTTTTCCTGTTTGATGCCAAACATAAGTTTATGATCAGCCCAAGAGGTAAGTCTGCAGCTTGTTAGATGTCATATCTTCTGGCTCATAGGGCAAGTGTGATCGACTGGAATCTGAAGATTCTAAAAAGAAAACAAAGCAAATAAGTTGAAACCATTTTGCACACGAAAACGGGAGAAAAGTGCAGGCACTTCATTTAAATATTAGCCCCTCAAAAAGTGTACACCTTCCATATTCAAATTAAATTACCTACCATTTTAATAAAAAGAGTAGTTGTGGCTCAGTAGATGCTCCATGGAGGGAGTTGTGAGCAAGCAACACGAACACTGCTAAAGATTACCAGGATATTGCAATTGGAATGTAAGAAACCAGTGGGGACGTGCCAACCGGGAAAACGGGACTACCTTTTGAGAAGTTACAGTTTTTCATTCATTTTCCAGACAAAAAAGGTAAAGTCTGCCACTAGCCTAGAAGGCCCATCAGGCCAGCGCTTATCTCTTGTTTCTGTAGCATGAAGCGACTAGGAGTATTTTTACTCCCACCTGGATAGGATGCTAGTCTATCGCAGGGTTACCCCCAGCATTAGATTCGCCGGTACCCATTTATACACCTGGATGGAGAGAAGCACCGTGAGAGTAAAGTGTCTTGCCCAAGAACACAACACAATGTCCCCGGCCAGGACTCGAACCCGGAACACTTGATCCGAGTCGAGCACACTGACCATGAGGCCACCGCATCTCCCATTTTCCAGACAGGCGAACCAAAAAAACCTTACCCCCAACCCGAGATTTTCCGCATGTTTGACCAAATGGAAAGTGCCCATTGTTTCTTCAAATGAGGCACCTCATTGCATTCCATTTGTACCACCGGATCCTTTTCTCAAGGAGCAATTGTACGTTGGCTTTACAAGCTATGGACGCAGCCGTTATGATTCTACAGATCCTGTGACTATTGTTGGTAAGTTTTCTAAATGAACCATGGTTACGGTACACAACAATCTAGTTTTGCCACTTCTTTTATTTATTTTTTATTTTTTAAATCCAAGATGATACTTAAGAGCAAATGCACAGAAATATCGAGAATAACGTGGCCACGGTCAAAATATAACTTTCCTTTTTTTCGAGTTCATAGAGAGGTATTTATAACTTTTCAAAGGTTTTGGGGTTTATTTTTCCAAATACGGCCGACTTTCAGGAATATTTGAGAAAATGGATTTCGTGCTCTCCCTGGCCAAAAATTGATAAAAAATAGCATTGCAAAAACGTCCTGGCGTCAGTGATTAAACTTACATCTTCGGGAATTAGAAACGAGTGTTAAAAGAAGAAGTATTTAGCACTCTATGTTTGTCCGTTTTTCGGTTGTAGACTATGGCTGTCCCCTCGAAAAACATATCTTTTTATGCAGATTTGAAAACTGCCGTTGTAAAGCAAGTATTATTGCAAAGTGACTTTATGGTATGTGGCCAGGGTCAGATCGAGCTCATCTTATGGCTATGAAATGTCCAAAAGCTATTCTTGCACGAGATATAAATATTTGTTTGGGTTTTTTAGAGGGCGCTTTGAAAAACGTTTAAGTTTAATAACGAATACTCTGCAAAGGTCACCAGGTCACAACGTATACTTTATTAGTGTACAAAATATTTCATGAACTATAGTAAATAATTCCTTGACGCTGAAAAGAATGCTCTTCTATAAAACCAGTAATTGCATGTCCTGAAGAAGTTCCTGTATAACTATACAGCCTGTGTCTTGACGTTTTAACTATAGTACGGGACGCCCTGATTCATGCTGCAACGCATGTCAAGTCACTTTTTTTTCCACGTGTAAAGTGTTTGTTAGCTGATGCAAATTCTAAGACAAAAACAGAAGGCAAAAGAAGTGTTGAAAAATTACGAAATAAATTATTCCAAGCGAGACTTGATTATCTTCACGGCCATGACTTCTATTTTGCGTAGTGTCACTCTCACAGGTCCTCGAAAACGTCGTTATGAGGGTTGAGATGTTTAAGATGTTTATGAACCGTGCTAAATATGAAAGCACCAAAAAATCGGAGAAGGAAAAAAGAAAACATTTTTTTCGCTTTGTTTTTTTTGGGTTTTTTTTTTAACGAAAACTGTGTCGGTTGGGCCCGAGAGGAAGCAAAACATTTTGGCGATGGCCCTACTTAATGAATGGACTTCCTGGAATTATGTCTTTGCGCCTGTTTGACATAAGTGCACTTTTTTGGTTAATGCATTAACAGTTATAGAAAACAAGCCTATTAATTAAGTTAAAATGCACGATTCAAAAAAGGTAAAAGGCAAGAACTCCGCAGCTCAAATGTACTTTCATCTCAGACCGTCAGTGCACCGTACACCTGTGTAAACATTCAAATTGAATTATGAAATCGAATTAGTCTTTCTCCGAAAATATCGGGAAATTTTACATTCGATATGAAAACTTTTCCAACACAGAGCAAACAGAAGAGGCAGAAGAGAGTTTGTCCTTAATGCAATAATCACTTAAATGTCTGATGTTTTGGAAGTAACGTCGAAAAAAAAGCACCTTTAAGCGGGGAGGGGAGAGGGAGGGGAGTCGTTGGCCTCAGTGTTATAGGACTCTTGCTCAAAACGGAAACAACTCATAAAAATTCTTTGCTAAATGTCCATTTTCCTAAGTATTAGGCAACCCATTGCCCGAATCTGAAAAGAATGATATTTCCAGATCAGCTAGATTCTAATCTAGTAAATTGGTCACGTGCTGTCAGTACAATGCGTAACCATCCCGGCATGGAAAAGAAGCAGTGAAATCAACCACTTTTGATCAAGAGCAATTAAACAGTCCGTCTTGAAAGTGTCATGGAGAACAGTATGTGTTCATTTCTTGGCATTGCTGGGGGCCATTGCGGTTCTGATACGAAAGACAGGACTGGATCAGTAGAAATGGTTCCATTGCTTAGCTGCAATCGAGACATTTCAAGACACAAGTCATTCTTTTCCATTATCGGAATAGAAAACGAAGCAGAGCTTTCACTGGCGAGAGCGTCAATCTTTGCACCACCCCGAAATGTAGAAAATTGGATTATATGTCCTCAACATCGAGCATCTCTGGGCGTCAGCTGGAAACACAGTTCTCCTAAGTGCTCCATACCACTCAGCCTGTCAATGCACAAAGCAACGTTTGCTAAAAAACCGAAAGCAGAGAGAGGACTGAGCAAATCTGGGTCGCAGATAGTTTTGAAGGAGACAGCAATTCTTCTTCCAGTCGGTGCAGGTCAGTCATGACTTTTTTACGACAATTAGGTTAATGATAAGGTAGAAGAGTGAGCTTTAGATACCCGATTTTACCAGGAACTTCAAATGAGCGTTAGCATGATTTTGGAGTATACAGCCTGTCCAGGTTTGCACGCAAATGCGAAAATTGCGATTTTAGCGAAAAATCGCAAAAATCGCAGAACACCGAAAAGCTAGCGAAGACAAGTCCACCAAACCTGTTGCGATTTTTGCGATTTTAACGATTTTTGCGAAAATTCCGAGAAATCGCAAAAACTCTCAAAAGCTATGGACGACAAGTCCTCCAAAAGTGTTGCGATTTTTGCGATTTTAACGACTTTTACGAAAATTGCGAAAAATCGCAAAAACTCTCAAAAGCTAAGGACGACAAGTCCTCCAAAAGTGTTGTGCTTTTTGCGATTTTAACGATTTTTACGAAAATTGCGAAAAATCGCAAAAACTCTCAA
>NC_090869.1:42193843-42198843 GCF_036669935.1 Montipora foliosa
ATCGCAAAAATCGCAACACTTTTGGGGATTTGTCCTCTTTAGCTTTTGAGAGTTTTGCGATTTTTCGCAATTTTCGTAAAAATCGTTAAAATCACAACACTTTTGGGGGACTTGTTTTCTCTAGCTTTTGAGAGTTGCGATTTTTGCGATTTTTCGCAATTTTCGCAAAAATTGTTAAAATTGCAAACAGCGCACAACACTGAAATGGTAGAGAACACAAGTCCCCGAGAAGAGTCGCGATTTTAACGATTTTTGCAAAAAATCGAAAAAATCGCAATTTTTGCAAAAATCGCGAGTCCTAGTTGGGGGGATTTGTCTTCTTCTTTGCACCATTTACGATTTTTGCGATTTTTCGCAAAAATCGCAATTTTCGCATTTGCGTGCAAACCTGGACATACGTGTAATCCTTACAACGGCAATCTATTATAACCAGTCAGTATGGGAGGTCACCAGACCAGCCACAGATAAAAAGTAGATGACATGTGTTTGAAAGGGGTTCAAGCAATAGCATTTCACTTTCACAGGAGTGTGTTCTAATTGCCGTAAGCTTCTTGGGGATGCTGAAAACAAGACTGTGGCCCAGCTGCCTGGTATCGAAAGCGAAGTTATTCTCATGGGAAATATGTCATTGGTAAGTGTAAACGATTTTCAGTAATGATTCATTCGGTAAAACGGAAGTTACATTAACTGAGATTTTTTTCCATACTAGACGTTAGAAGAAGCTACATTTATTGGACTTACTATTTTGCATACTGGTCCACGAGGGGATTGGTCCCCTTAGCGGTGCAAATTCCGCTAACACGGATCGCTAAGAAATACTTACAATCGGTAAATTGCTTTTCCAAAACATTTCACAAAAGACAAAAATCTCTTCTTAAGTACAAATATATTTCCTTTATGTCTGGGGAATAATTTCACTTAAAATTTCACGAAAGCAGCCAGGAAAATGCAAATATATGTTGAACTTTGGCGTGCGGGCTTACCGAGAATCGCTGCATTGTTGTAAAGGAGTCATTAAGATAAGAAATTTAATGAACTAACATGTTCGGCCGTATTTGGGAAAATTAAGCCCGGTTTACACAACAGAAATTTTTTGACACAGCTCGGGTGAAATTGGCACGGGTCCCAAAAAAAAAAAAGGTAAAAAAAAAAGGTTCGGCTCGGATAAAATTTGCAGTGTAAAAAACCTGTCAGTACCAAATTTCATCCGTGCCAAAACAAAATTCTTACCCGTGCTGGGACCTTCGATGAGGTAGTCCGAGCACGGGTAAAAATGGTACGGGTGCTGAAAAAATAGGCACGGTTCGGATAGAACATGTAGTGTAAACACTTTAAAGGGCCAAATTTGAGCCTCAATTCATATAGGCTAGCGCTTTTTTTGCGTATATTTCAAAATGGCTGCTCATTCTCCACCAAAATCACGCGGACATTCTTGATTATAATTGAACTGCGCATGTCTATAAGAGAACTTACCCGGGCCCAAAAATTTTGGCACGGTATTTTTGATACGGTAAAAATGGTGTAGTGTAAACAAAGTTTGCCGAGCTCTTTTTAGAGCCAATTTCACACGAGACGTGCCGAAAATTTTCTGTAGTGTAAACCGGGCCTTAGTCGAGTTATTTTTTTGCAAGTTTATGGACCGAGCCCCAAACTTCCCAAAAATAAATTGACCTTCCCAATAAAGGCCTCACGCTAGTTCAATGACATGTATTAATTAAGCAAGTTTTCAATCATACATTTATTGCAGGAAAATTCTATCCGGGCTTCCCCAGTGGCGCAAAGTACACCGGCTTCCCTGTATTTTGGTTCCAATGTCCAGACGCCAGGGGGAAGCTTGTATCTGCCTTTAGAGTCCAGCCTTGATGTTACAAGGGATTCCTGCAGCACGAGGCTCGATGACTCTACGCCTCTGACCAAACTGAACGAATTCTTAAACACCAGGGATGTTAGCCCAGTTAGGCATACTGTAACTGTTCCATGGGATGAAGCGAGTGAAAGAACCCGTCGTCGCCATCTTCGCAAGGCACAATAGGCAGTAGGCGCTGTCTTGGAGGAAGTTGTGCCCAAACAATCAGAAAAGTTGTGGTATTCCCTTGTTCCATCTTTGAATCAACAATTCTCCAGTGACAGTGAAAGCGAGGAGAAGGATGTGGATAACATGCTCATGAATGCCCTTACAGAGTGCTACAGTAATGCGAGTGCTTGGGACACCCGGCGACAGATTCTTTCGATAATGGCGGACAAGGTCACTTTCCAAACTCTAAAGAAATGGATACCTGATCTTACTAGATACAGATTCAGTACTGCAAGAAAGCATACAGTGCTTCACGGGAGAGGTGTTCCACCACCACAGACATCCCACATAAAATTGTTCGTGTCAGTCACACAGGTGGATCACTTCTTGGATTTCATTACTAGTCCTCACGTAATCCAGGATTTGCCATTCGGTGAGAAAACCATCACATTGTCAACAAATGAGGTTGTGACAGTTCCCAACGTTATTTGTATGTTAATCCCAGAGTCCATCGTAAAGCAATACCTTGCATATGCAGAGGAATCCAATTTTACCCCTCTGAGCCACAGGACTCTGTTAAACATCCTTTCTGTTTGTGCAGCCTCCACAAGAAAGTCGTTACAATGTCTAGACTATATTAGTTCGGCAGGAGCTCAGGCCTTTGAGGATCTCACCGATGTAGCAAAACGCTTGGGAGACCATCTAATGGGAATGACTTGGGCTAAAGAACAACGAGAACGCCTCATGTCTGCTAAGCAGTACCTGAAAAGTGACTACAAGGTAAAAGGGTATTGAATAAGGTGTGCTGAAAAGCCTGCAATTTTTATTTATAGGCTTCTGTTTTTCACTAATTGACCCCTAAACCATCCAACTAGCTTGTCTATCAGACGCTGTTTTATTTTGACGTGATTTCTGACAAAGCCAGGCTAGAGGTTTGCATAAGACCAAACGAAATCAGACAACGCAGGTAGCAACAAGCTCGTTCCCAGGGCATTTCCCTTAGAGACTGAGAAGCCCTGGAAACCAGGTCGAGGCTGCATTCACAACGCCCATCCACCTCTGACTCCTTGAAAATCACCCCCCTTGAATGAATCGATAATTAAAACAACAATACAATCAATCATTAGGTAAAGACGATAATTGATGATCTAGTCTTGAGCTTGTCCTGCATTTGTGAGAAAGAGGGAATCAAGATGTGATACACTAACTGCTATTAGCTGCTTCTGTTAGAGGAAGAAATGAATAAAATAAATAATGAATTTTATAACATGGCAGGTGCATGTGTCCAAAGAATCATGTGTCGCAGACTACTGCCGGCAGTACGCCTTGAGTGACCCCAGAGGTCGGGATTTCCAGGTTCTTTGTGACCACCAACATACAGATCAATGTGACCGCTGTGATGCGATGACAGAAGCTCTTCTAGACATCAAAAATGCCCTCGCAATGATGACAGAAGAGAACATCGGCGCAGATGCCAAGGAAGAATTAAGCTTTATTGCTGACCAAGCGATCTCCAACATTCAAGCTTGGAAAGCTCATCTTTTACGCAGCCTCAATCAGGATCAGGCGCGTCTTGATGTTATAGACGAGCTAGATGAATCAAGTGTACTTCTGGTTGAAGACTGGGCAATGAAGTTCTTGCCACGCAAGTACCGTGAAAGCCAGCACGACTGGTTCAGCAAACGTGGCCTTTCTTGGCACGTTACTGTGGCCACACGTAAGATGGTGGCTACTGAGCAACTACAAATGATGACGTTTGTTCATGTATTTCAGTCATGCAGCCAAGACAGCAACGCTGTGTTAGTGATCATGGAAGATGTCATCGGTAAACTTAAGGCAATTATGCCAACTCTGAAAACCGTCATTTACAGACAAGACAACGCTGGGTGCTACCGAAGCGGATCAACGATAATCGGCGCCTCGAAAGCCAGTCAATTCCACGGAGTGACATTAAAACGACTTGACTTTTCAGATCCCCAAGCTGGAAAAGGTGCATGCGACAGGAAGGCGGCAACCATCAAGGCCCATATGAGAATTTACCCCAATGAGGGTAACAACATCGAGAATGCTTCCCAAATGGTTGACGCTATGAGATCGTCGGGAGGTGTATCCGGTCTTCACGTCACATTGTGCGAAATGGCAAACCCAAGAACCTCTACCAATGTCAAGTTTGATGGCGTAAGCGGGGTGTCAAACGTCGAATATGGCGAAGATTGTATTACAACATGGAAGGCATATGGTATTGGACCTGGTAAGACCGTCAAACTAAGCAAATTTATCAGGAGTAACAACGAAACTCCAATTCTAAGGCTATCTAGATGCGTGGAAGACGTAGTGGAAGATAAGTTTACCTCCCTCAAGTGCCGAGCGACCAAACCTGAGACGATGTCAGGTTCAGACGAGTCACCGGATGATACAGC
Source organism: Montipora foliosa (assembly GCF_036669935.1). Lineage (NCBI taxonomy): Eukaryota > Metazoa > Cnidaria > Anthozoa > Scleractinia > Acroporidae > Montipora > Montipora foliosa. The sequence continues at coordinate 42,198,278 of NC_090869.1, forward strand.
TTCTTCCCAGTTATTTTTATGTCCTGAAGAGGGCTGCATGAAGTCCTACCAGGGGTTTGCTTCTTTGCAACATCACTTGGATTGTGGAAAGCACGAACGAAAACTGGAATGTGAGACCTTGCTAGACAAAGCTGTTCATGGCTATGCAGCTAGACTGGAAAAGCAAACTGCAAGTGTTCCCCAACTGCAGCAGTGCGCTGAAAGTCGTAGAGCACAAAATCAGTCTCTCCTTCCTATGGGATGGGCCCTCAAGACCAGCCAATTCTTGACAGGCCAGCAGATCGCGAGCTACTTTTCCCGTCTGGCATCTAAGCGTGCGCTCCAAAGCAGCCACTCCTCCCAAAGTGAGTCAGATGACGAAATCGCAGAAGCTGAAATGGTTTTAAGCGACTTGAGGGAAGAAGTTCTTGAAAACGTCCAACCTCTCCATCCCATCAGCTTCGAACACTACAATTTATGTGAACTGATGGCTCAAGCCAAACTGTTAACATTCGCGATTTCAATGCTCAACAAAATATGCGACCACTTTGAAATCCCCACAGGTGATATAAAGGCAAGAAAGAAAG
>NC_090869.1:42206343-42208843 GCF_036669935.1 Montipora foliosa
TAAATTCAAGCATTATTATAGTATGCTTATTAACTTGAAAGCTACTCTGCCAAACGGTGCAAAAAGGTTGCAGAAAAAGTTTATGTTGCTCGTACAGAGTTATCCGAAATCTACCTTCTAACTGTTGAAGTCTGTAAGGAAACATTTTTAAGGGATTTTCAATTTAAAGTTCTTAAAAATATAACTTGCAAGGAATATTCTACTAAAGAACTTGGGAAAAGTAGATTCAGATGCTTGCTCTTTTGGTTGCCGTTCTAGAGAAGAATTAGAACATTTATTTTATCTGTGCCCATTTTCACGAGCATTCTGGATAGACTTTGAAGTATTTTGGTATGAAAATATGAAAGAAGATATTACTTTATCTTTGAAAGAAATAATTATTGGCTTCTGTGAAAAGGTATTGACTTTTTAAATTATTGTATTTTGGTAAGAAAATCTGTAATCTATCAGTGTAGGAGAAACGAGATGAACGCTACCATAACTTTATTTAAAGTTACGTTAAAGAAAAAGTATGAAACAGAGTTGTGTATTGCTGGTAAGACCAAGACTTTGAACAAGTTTCATATCAACTGGAAGTTCAAGCCTCTGTCGTAATTTTGTTTCCAGTGTTTAAGTGTAGCGAATGCTTTTGTATATTATACCCAGGTTGTTGTTGCTGTGTTTTACTTTTTGTCAGTCGTTTGTGTTATGCGTGTGTACGTATAATCGTTTAAACCTCCTGTGTATGGAGTGATAGCGAAATAAAAAACACAGTGTCGTAGCATAACAAATAAAAAAGGAGACTTTGAATAATGCAAAGATATTGAAGAAAAGAGAAAAACAAAGTGTCCATGTTTTCACGATGGTTTAGGCTGTGAGTCAAGCCATTGTTTTTGCTTAAAGTGCTTATAAAATAGTTGTGTTTATATATATATATGTGTTTATGTTTGTTGCGTGACACGTTATCACATATAGTTTTGTTTGTACAGTGCTTTTTTGATTTTAGTTCATTTATAGATATCCGCTTACTTGTATATAATTTACATTACACATGGAGATTAGCAGTGTTCCACACATCAGAAAATAAAGCAAAACGATTTCAATCTACGAGTTTATAACATGGCGCCCAACGTGGGGCGGTGAATCACGATAATCTTACAATGACAGAGGAAGACCACAATCAATTAAGAGCAAAACGCGTGGATAATAGAGCAACTGCTCATCGATCTTGACTGCAAAATACTGGAAGGCGTCAAAGTCGACGACATAATGAAAGAAATCGAAGAGGCCGAATTGTTTAAAATGAAAATCAGGGATGCCATTGCGAACATAAAATCGAGCAACACGCTTTCCACATCAATTACGCCCACTCAAACAACTTCTTTTTCTCATCCTGATCCATCAGCATCTCATACCCAACACAAACCTCTCGATTCTACACACCAAGGTATTTTGAATACACAACATCAAACAGCAGGATTACCTCTTAATCAAGCAAACGCGATGAACACAATTCCTTGAGCTCCACCTCTATCTCTGTCTACGAATTCTACGCCTCATAGCATCGAAAATCCAGGAGTACAGACAACTAAATCACGACCACACAAGATCGTATTAGCAAAGTTTAAAGGAGAAGTTACCCAATTCCAAAGTTTCTGGGACAGCTTCAAAAGCACAGTCCACTTAAATCCCCTTCTCTCGGAAATTGACAAGTTCAATTATTTAACATCTCTGCTTGAGGGAACGGCGTCTTGTGCTATCGCTGGATTACCCATTATGGAAGAAAATTACGATGCTGCCGTGGATATCATTTGCAAGCGCTTCGGGAAACCGCAACAACTTATCTCTGCACACATGGACGAGCTACTTAAGATATCTGTGTGTCCGTCAGACAAACCTCATCAACTTCGTTACTTTTATGACAAACTGAGTGTTAACATACGAGCTTTAGAGGCACTTGGTGTGAAGGCAGATAGATATGGATCTATGCTGATTCTTATCATCATGGCCAAGCTTCCCCCTGAAATCAGAGTCCACGTCGCATGAAATACCACACAAGAGGTTTGGAATATCGAATCGATACTAAACGTAATTCAGAGCGAATAGAAACGAGGGAAATAAGGGATAAAGTGGAAGCTATGACAAGTTCCATAGAGCCTAAATGACCTTCATACCAAAAGCCTGGAAATTCGACTAAAAGTTCCTTTCCAGCAGGTTCTCAGCTACCCTTCCAAACACCCAAACAGTTTATTGCTCTGAGAGGCATTTTCCTGCCTCTTGCAAAATCGTCCCTGACTGCAACGCTCAGAAATCCATCCTGAAGCGCAATAAGCGGTGTTTAACATGTTTAGGAAAGGGACACAACTCGGAACAGTGCGGAAAGCAATGCAGAAAGTGCTCTAGCCAAAAACACCACCAATCTATTTGCTCCGCCTCGGAATTAAACAACTCGCCCCACTACCAAAACGAGCCATCTCCTTTAGGAAATCAAAGTGTAGAAGTGATGGAAACAACTGGAACT
>NC_090869.1:42216343-42218843 GCF_036669935.1 Montipora foliosa
GTTTATTTACGTGCGTGTCAACTGAAGCTGTCCATCTAGAATTAACTCGAGGGCTGACTGCACAGGATTTTCTGTTAGCCTTCCGGAGATTCGCCAGTAGACGAGGTCTACCAGCTACAATTCAATCGGACAATGCCAAAACTTTCCAATAGTCAAGCAAAGAAATTCGTAACATCACACGATCACCGGAAGTTTTGAGTTATTTGGTTAACAACCAGATCAGTTGGAACTTCGTTGAGAGAGCTCCATGGTGGGGAGGCTACTGGGAGCGGTTAGTACAAAGTGTTAAAGCACCGCTTCATAAGGTCATTGGTAGAACGACTTTTAGTTACGATGAGCTGAACACCTTGCTGACCAACCTTGCTTGCTGAAGTTGAAGGAGTGATTGACTCAAGACCGCTTACTTACGTCTACGATGACCGAGAGTCTATTTCTTACCATTTAACCCCATCCGACGTATCACAGTTAGTCCGAACAGTCAACATCACGAGATCGTCAGCACATACAACTCTTTGACGAAGCGATTGAAACACCATCAATTTTTGTTGAGTCAGTTCACTTGACGAAGGAGAAATGAGTATTTAACCAGTTTCAGGGAACAAGCTGCCAAAAGTTCAAATCCTGGAGATGCAAATTCCAAACTCAAAGTGCATGACTTCGTCATTCTTAAGGATGATACCAATCAACATGCTTTCTGGAAGCTTGCTAAAGTAGAAACTCTGCTACCCAGACAAGACGGAATTGCAGCAATTGTCGCTGTGCAGCAGGGTACAAATTCATCTCAGGCTACTCAACGACTAAGAAGACCGATACGACAACTCATTCCGATCGAAGTGGATCAATGAGACTAACCAGACATTTGAAGGAACACTGAACTTTAGCAGAATAGGTTTTTTGTCATTTCGTGTAGTTGATTCACTGTTGTGAACAACTAGGGGAAGTGTAAAATAGTTGCGTTTATAGACATGTTTATGTTTGTTGCATGACACGTTATCACATATGGTTTTATTTGTACAGTGCTTTTTTGATTTTAGTTCATTTATAGATATCTAATTACTTGTATATAATTTAGATTACACGTGGAGATTAGCAGTCTTCCACCCATCAGAAAATAAAGCAAAACGATTTCAATCTAAGAGTTTACAACAGTGCCAAAAGCCATTCTCTCAAGTAGAAACGATGCAAACAGAGGAAAAGAAAAAAGGAAATCCTGAAGAGGTAACTTCATTCGTGTTATAAAGGAAGGAGAGGAGAACATTACTTGAAAATCAATAACTCTCAAGCCTCACAAGGATCGTGGACTAAAGTCAGAGACGTGCATGCTTGAAACTATTGCATTCCAGTTACTGATGAAAACATTGAAAAGCTTTACAATTTTGTCGCCAGTTTAGACAAGAGAATGAAGAGTTTACCATTCGAGACGTGAATAGGCAACAGAGTGCCCTAAAAAAACCCAAGTTTATAAAAATCAGGGAAATGAGGGAAAGTGAAGATATAGATGATTACTTTAAGATTTTCCAGATGACAGCTAAGGCCCAATCTTTACCTGAGGTGGAGTGGGTTGGAAATCTTGTTCCCAAACTCACCGAAAAGGCCAAATCCATTTACCAAAAAATTCCAGAACCGGCCTCACAAGGCTATAATTATTAAAGCGTATCAACTGACAGCAGATCACTATAGGTATAGATTTAGAACCTCTGAGAAAACAGCAGATGAAGACTTTGTGCAATGGGGCAATAGAACTCGAAGGTACTTGAACCGTTGGATGGCTGTTGCCGGAGAAACTCGGGATGCTAACAAGATCTTAGAACAGATAGTGATGGAAGGACTCCTAGATTCAGTCAGTCCAGAAGTGAGAGCTTGGTTGAAGGAGCAGAAGCCAAAAACTGCCGAGGATCTCGGAAATCTCACGAATCTTCATGTTCAGGCAAGAAAAGGTCCATTAATTTCAGACAAATATGCTTCTTTTAGTAGGGGGCCAGGTTTTAAGCAAAACAAGGAATTGAATGTAAAAGAGGGTACGTCGCCAACGCAACCAAAACAAGGCCAAAGGTCAGTAGTTCCCCAAAAACTTGTTCCACCCAGCGTTAGGAATGCAAAGCCTGAGGTGACGTGCTTCAAGTGTGGTAAAAAGGGACATATGTCGTATAACTGTGGAAGAACTCTAAATACAACTTCACAAGGGTATCTTTTATGTATGACGCCACTTAAGACTGACCAATTAGAGTTCCCAGCGTGCAATGTTAAGAGGCAGAATTTGGGGCAAACAAGCTGAGATGGTTGTCAGTTCTTGGTGTATGAGAACCCTCGTTCATAAAAGATACGTTAGCGATGCATCTTTGTCCGGTGAAAAGATTACTGTCTTAACCGCAGCAGGCGAACGGCTGGTAATACCTTTAGCCTGGGTAGAAATTGAGAGTGAACAGGGTAAGTGCAAGGAATTGGTGGGGGTATTTGACAGGCTACCCATTGATTGTCTACTTGGTAGGTCGTCTTTTGG
>NC_090869.1:42228843-42248843 GCF_036669935.1 Montipora foliosa
GCGTGGACAATCCTCTGGTCAAGCACACTTTTGCCTTTAGTGCGGCTTTCTTTTATGGAACTGACTTAGCCAATGTCCCGTCATCAAAGTAATGGGCAACTAGTTGGCCAAGCAGCTCCTCAGGTTTACCAATGGACTTGGCTAATATTGTGTGGAGTTCTACACAAGAAATAAAAACACCGCAACCAGGGTACAGCTCTTGCTTTCCACTCCCTGAGGTAAAATGGTCGGGCGCACAGAAGTAATTGCTTGTGCTCTGCTTATCGGTGGATTTCTAGGACATAAACAACAAAAGAAAAAGTTGGGCTGTGTAAAATTTGTCAGTAGTGTAAGAGTTGTTATTAAAAACAGGTTAAAGGTCTGGCACAGACCAGTAGGTACTTGAGAGATTTCTCACCTCTGATGAAAAAGTGGTATCCCCAGTTTCAAGGCTGAACAGCTTTTCACAGTGTAGAGAAACTTCGCAAGGAGGTTCTATGAAGAAACACAACGCCTTTTGGTGAAATTAGTCTTAATTAATTAATTGTTTTTGTCCCACTACAATCCTCCTGTAATTTCAAGTTAAACCGAGACTCAATTAGAACTTAACCTGCATGAAGAAAGTCCAAGGTTAATTCGAAGGTTATTCGAATAGAATATCAATACCGAATGGTTTTTGCGAGCACTGTTCTTTTTTTCCTTTTTTTGGGCCGCCATTTATGCATTCGGTCTATTCGATACTACCGTACTTATTCGGCTACAAGCCGAGCTCGGCTATAAGCCGAGACCCCAAACTTCTTACGGAAAAAATCAACTTGATTGACACGAATTGTAAATGCATAATACTCGGCTATAAGCCGAGACCCACTTTAGGTCTTGATGTGTATTATCGACTATGGAATTTTCGTAATTTAAAATAAAAATTGACATTGACTGAAAAATTATACTCAAAGCAATCAAATGAACACGAAAGATAAGAAACAAACAAGCAACGTGATCGTGACGTGACGAACATTATTAAACAATTGTTGACCTCACAGGAAACGTGTCTTCGTGCAAGCGAAGCGTTTTATAAAAAGTTATTCGACTGGAAACCTTACAACCTCGCTCTTTAAACTTAAAATAGTCGCCGAAGCAGAAGCTGTAGAAAATAACTCCGAGATCGCCGGAAAATACGGCATCAGCGAGTCGATGGTTCCGTCGCTGGAGGAAAGATAAGTTTACACGATCTGTGATGGTGCAATTTCGTTCCCAGACTCCTCGTTCCTTCGATGGGTAAACCAGGCTTGGCGCGATATTCCCGAGGAGATGGGAAGGCGTTCGTTCAAGACTTGTCGTACCTCTATAACGCACTCGACGGCACAGAAGACGATGCAGTCTTCGACGAGAATCGATCCCGATTATACAACAACACGAACGGCTCCTTTACGAGCCACCAAGTAATAAAAATCCATATTACACCAACAACAACTTCTCTTCATTTTACAAGTAATTTAGTTCGGCTTGTAAGTGAATACACGTTCATTTGTTAGTGTTTTAATTTGCTGAGAAAATTCTTTTTATCAAAAATACTCGGCTATAAGCCGAGACCCCTTCTACCGCTTCAAATTTGCCCAAACTGAGTGAGGATTTGTGTAAAAATCGCTCGGCTTATAGCTGAATAAGTACGGTATTATAATAGTCATATACTTACTCACACCAGCTTTCTTTCCACTTCTGTTATTTTCTGGCTGAGGACATTGCAGTTGTAGCACTCAGCAGATGTTGTGTTGGAGTTCTTGATCGGTGTTCCGCTGAAGGACGTTGATGCTACTTTCAACCGATGAGCCCACAGATGACAGTGAAGTGTTTTGAATGCTAGTGGGTGAACAGTATGTGGACAGCTCTAAGATTTCCTCCACGTCATCCAGTGGGGAATTCAGGAAGTCTAGCATTGATGATGAGGATTCCTTGTCCGGATGTGTTGCTGTAAACGTTGGTGATGAAATGTATTTGAAGTTACCAGACGAAAGTGGAAAATGAAGGCGAAGTCGCAATCGGTGGCGAGGGCGTGGAAACCTCCGATGGGCCAACTAAATTTATGGTGGGAATAGGCTGAGTGGTGACGGTGGTGAGCTTGAAGTTGAATGGAGTGAATGACTGAGAAAGGTCGCCAGTTGCACTGAAAAAACTTAAAGCAGCTTCACTGGCGGCTTGTGCCTTAGCTATCTCTTTTTCTCTCTTATTGCTGATTGGTTTAGCTGGAGGCTTTTCAGAATCTTTCCTTGCTACTCCGTCTTTGTCTTTGGAAATTTTGCATTTTCCTGGTGCTTTTTTTGCGGCGTTTGCGCTTTGATCCATTGGTGTGTCATTTTTTTCTGTAAAAGTTTTCTTTTCCTGTTCACTGGTTCAGGGGTTTTCAAGTTTTTTTTCGGGGGAAGACTGTCCTTCCTTTGCTTGATTTTCTTTCATGACAGCGTCGATCAAATTGTTCATTTCCTCGGTCAAGGCAGTTTTGCTTTCTGTGAAGATGTGGGATCATGAACTTGGTGTTTCCTATGCCTCGCCAAAACAATTCTTTTTAAGGAATTTTAAGGAATACTTGAGTGCGTGTTAAACTTCATCAACGTCCGTCTAAAGACATAAACATGTACTGATGTGATCTGAATTGATTCTAGTTAAATGCAAATAAAAATTCCTGTCGTTTGAAGAAGTAGTGAACATAGTCGGTTTGACTTTCGAATGCGTAGACCAAAAATTGTTTGCCCGCTTAATTATGGGGCGTGTTATTATCATATATAGCGTGAGATACGAATAACGATTTTGATGATTGCAAATTTCAAGAATCCCATTACATGCCGCCCATATTACGAAGCACACCCCACCCCAATACATTTCAAGGTTTTGGAGACATCTCTTAAAAACTCATAAAATAACTATAAAGTTCAAAAACCTTTTAACCTATTGAAAACTCAAAGGGACGTGTTCACCCAAAACCCAAAAGACGTTGAGTACCGCGCCGTATTTCCCACAGACCAAAGACCTGTTTTGGAAGGGCCACGAATCATAATGCTACGTAAGTAACAACAGTTTTAAAACATCAACACAAGCCCCTTCCGATTTTAAATGGAAACAATCATCTTAGCTTTCATTACTGGTATATTCAAATGTTAGCATAACTGTGGCTCCAACTGTCGCCGAGAACAATTCCCGCCTTTTGTGATATTATTTAAATCACTGAATAAATCTACTTCTACCCACCTCCAATTTTGACGATTTTTCTTTCCCACTCCTTGTGTTCAGCTTTCAAGATTGCTGAAGCTCCCTCCTCTCTCTTGTCTTTTGGTATTCTCATCAGTGGCATGACGTTAAACTCCTTAGTCTCTAAACAGTACACTATGGCATATTTAGATGAAGCTTTCTCCTTTTCAGGTTGACTGGTAACAGATGATTCCAAGTTTAAAAGCTGAGTCGCGAGATGTTGCATCGACATGTTTTTATCTCAAGATGCTATACTGTTTAAACAAACTTGTTTAAAATATGAAACTCTTGACCTGATTGATCTCGAAACCCTTTCATGTTCAAATTTGAGCACGCAAACTGGAAGGGTCAAAAGATATCTGGTTTTCTGATGTCTTAATTACCTTGACAATCATTCTGAGCCAATAGGATGCAAAAGTTTGTTATCAAGCGCTTACAGATATCATGTTCGGAAGTGAGAAGTTTCCTCGATCTTTAATACTTGGGAATGGACAGTGTTCATTTTCACAACGCCTTGTATGTTGTTCCAGCATAGGACGAGATAATTAATTCCGGCGATAATTTGATGTGAAAGGTGCATCAGTGAATGAAAAACAAATTACCCTTTCAGATTGATGCACACTTTATTTCGCATCCCAAACGTTTCATTATTGCTTCTAGTTGTGTTAAAAAAGTCAGATGGTCAAACAGACGTTTCAGTGCACGCGACATGAGCTATGAAGTCACGCTACGTGCTTCTTGGCTCTGCAAATTACATGAAAACGGCAACTTGACTGTACTGAGCTTTCAGCCACAACCCTTTGATTTCTTACGTACACTTGCAACCAATTTTTTTTAACTTGATTCGGTAGAAAGTTTCGTGATACCCTGCTATCTCTACAAAAGGAAAGTATGTGTTTTCTATCTGTCAGCAGGTTACGTTTGTGACTTTTCCATCTCTCCGTCACGAAGCGATGGCACACACATTTTCAGTTCAGCAAGGCTTTCAGTGTTTAGTATTCAGCACAATGGAAATCCCTGTCACCTGGTCTCCAGCATTACAAAAGGTATTTCCCAGTTTACAGAAGCTGATGTAGACAGAACATCCAAAAAATTAGCCCAGGTTACAAAAGATCAGTTAGCACAGATTGCACATCCAGTTGGATGGAAAACTGGAGATGGTCTGCCCGCCGTGAAAAGGTGTCATGTGAATGCTCCATTTGTAGACGATACCCCTTTTGAAAGCAACTCTCCTTTTGTCGCGGAACAAATCAAGCCAAGTCATGTCGACGAATCTGAGTTTCAGGAATATTTTTCTCTCCCGGAAGACGCGTTAGGCATTGGAGGTGACAGCATCAACAAAGGGGAATGTTCATATACTACGAAGACCTTCAAAAAATCAATGAAGCTGATATGGAGAACTCATCTGGGATTGACGATGCTGGGGACCATGAATTGGAACTACCTGAAAATCTAGAAAACTTGAAGGCAATGCTTTGTGATGAGCACAAGAAGGAAGACAATAAAAATGAACAGGACAAGCCTTTGTACGAGGGTTGTCCACTAACTGTGGGCATTAGCATGGTCCTGATAATGACAGTTGCAATGCGGCATGGAATGACTGGTGAAGCATTACAGGACGTTGTCACTTTAATCAGCCTTCATTGCATTTCTCCTATTTATTGCACCGTAAGCTTGAGGAGATTTAAACAATTTTTTGCTACTGCGAAGTCTCCACTGGTATTCCACCATTACTGTTCTCACTGCTTTTTGTATCTCGAAAACAAGGAAGCCGAGTCTTGTCCGAACACTCTTTGTCAAAAATCTCTGAAAGGGCTTGGAAAGAAATCATTTTTCATCGAAATACCAATTGTAAGGCTACTGCCAGATGTATTTAATCAGGTTTCCATATGGGAAACGATTACCACGTATAGATTTAAGAGAAGATGCAAAAGCGATAATGTGGGTGATATATTTGATGGTGCTTTATGCCACAAACACTGGGAATCTGGTTTTCTGAAAGACTACAGAAATATTTCATTCATCTACAACACGGATGGTGTACCAATTTTCAAGTCCTCAAAATTTTCCTTGTGGCCGCTGTATGTTGCAATTAATGAATTACCGTATTCTCAACGCTTCCGTAGGGACAACATGTTGTTAGCTGGTGTATGGTTCGGACCGGACAAGCCTTTCACGTTGTCTTTCTTGAAACCATTCCACTCCATTTTCCATCAGCTAGAGACAGACGGCATTGAGATCCTGAATCCTAAAGGTGAGAATATCACAGTTCGAGCAATTTTGTTGTGTGGAATGTGTGACCTTCCTGCATGATGTCTTGTTTGCAACAGCATACAGTTCAATGGATTCTATGGCTGTTTACGTTACCGACAAGCAGAAAAATCAATAAAAACTCAAAAGGGTGGCCACGTACATGTTTACCCTTTCAACACAGAGGATCCAAGTGGCCCTGTTTGAACCAAGTCGGGAATAATGCGAGACGCTCAACGAGCTGTCCAAGAAAAATCGTCTGTAAATGGCATTAAAGGTCCCAGTTGGTTTGCAGCGTTAAGGCATCATGACATTATTTCAGGTACAGCTATAGACTACATGCATTGTGCCCTAGAAGGAGTCATGAAGCTTCTCTTGGAGCTGTGGTTTACTTCAAAGGAAGGACAGCATGAACCTTTTAACATTTCAAAGCGAGTTGAAGACGTAGACAAGCGCATCAGTGAAATAAAGCCTCCCAATCGTGTTTCAAGATGCCCTCATTCCATTGAGGGGTACAGAAAGTATTGGAAAGTAAACGAACTTAGGGCGTTTTTATTCTTTTATGGGGCCATGGCTCTAAGAAGAATTCTTCCAGACGTTTATTATGACCACTTCATGCTATTTAGCAAGGCTTTATTTACATTACGTTTGACAAATATCACGCAGTCTCAAATAACGCATGCTAAAAATTTGTTACTTCACTTTTGCATAAAGTTTCCAAAACTTTATTGTGAGCGATACCAAACTGCTAATTTACATTCCCTTCTTTACATGGCTAAAGACGTTAGAAATCTTGGTCCACTTTGGACTCATTCTACATTTCCTTTTGACTGAACGGGGAACTGCTCAAGCTTTTTCACGGGACTCAAAATATTCTTTTCCAAATAGTTAGTGCAGTTAATAAAGCAGAGCCCTTTCCATCTTGTCCAAAACACTGGTACAAGGATCAGATCCTCATCACTTTTACACAAAAGTTACATCATCAAGTAACCCCAAAAATGAAATTAAAATCGCAGCGATGTTTTTGGTGTTGGAAAAGTGACAACTAAGGAGATTTCTGCTGATGTTTTTGAGGCTCTGTCCAATCTCTTACAAGCCCTTCCGGAATCGTTGGTGTGTAATACTTTTTTTCAATGTAAGATTGGCAACGGAATGTATCATTCTCTTGGGTATGAAAGGGTTTACAATCAAAATAGTTAGACTATACAGTATGACGAGTTAACTGTTGAGGGAAAGGTTCGAAAATTTGGTATGGTACGTGAATACTTGCAATATAAAACACCGTGTAGTAGTTCTCCCGACTGTTACAGAAAATGTTCTTGTCCTTTTTATAACGTAGCAATAGTACAAACCCCGGAAAAAACCAATGAAGCAATTATCCAAGACAAACGGGACAGCAAGTCACATAACTATTACCGCAAGGGCTAAACAGGGGGCATGTGTTTTCATACATATTCATAACATCATTCAGAAATGCGTTTACATGGAAACAGTCGATTTTTCAGAAACTGCTTTTGTGGTTATTTTTCCAAACATGATCGAAAAGGACTAGGCGTTTCCTTTCTGTCACAAACATTTTACAGCTTGTTTTTTAACAGAAATAAACACGACTGTGTAAAAGAGCAATTTTGACGTTTAATAGTAACAATCATTGGGATAGCCTGCTCATGATCTCCGTTGGGTGTAAATTTGCTCTCGGGACTGTTGCGGGTGAACAAGCGAGGGACACAAAAAAAAAAGAGCGGCGTTTTGTTTAACTACAGATTTCAGAATGACCTTTTCTGTTGATTTCTTTTGTTACTTCTACCAGCCACATTGATATCAAAAGTACATTTTATTAAAAACGGGTGCAAAATGAGGTCAATGAGCTTTGTACTTCCGTACAAGTAAGGGTTATTTCCGGTTCCAGGTTGGGTCCTATTGGTTCATTCCAATGTGATGACAAGAGCATCCGCTCGCTTGTTGCATGCAAACGTATCTCCCTGTGCCAGCCATTGAGGTTTTGAGATTTGGGTTTTCTGTCAGATCTTCGTTGAGTGACAATTAATTGTCTGATAATTCTAAGAACGGCACAATTGTTCCACTTAAATTATGGCTTTGTTACAATTCGGCATGCCTGGATCGTCTAGCATTCTTGACCGCTGGCAATCTCGTTCCCAGAGCCCACGTGTCTTTTGGTCAGCGCCAAGACACACAGCTCTGGAATAATCAATTTTCAGACCTACGTTGATTGGCTATTCCATTTATCAAACTGCCCATGTGTACACTACCGGAAGTAAAATTGGGGAAATGGCTGTGTCAACCAAATCAGAACAGCTGAGAGCAAATTATAATTATAAAATTATAATTCGTGCTCAAATTATAATTCGTGCTCAGCTGTTCCAATTTTGTTGACACATTCATTTAAGGACGTTCGCGCCCAAAACCTTTCCACGTACAGCCATGCAGAAAGCCATGCAGAAAGGTAATGATCTACTTTTGCCAAAAAAGGAAAAAAAATGGGGGGTCACTGTGCTCGTTTTCGAGATCACGAGGCGCACTTTTAGAAGCTTGCGTTATTTTAAGACGATCTTAGCTTACAACTGTCAGCAATAATAAAGCTACATTAGTGAAATCTAGATCAGGTAAACGTACTCAATTCAACATAACTAATATAACTAAACAAAATTTTGCAGCTGATGTCTTTTTCTGAGGTGAGATAGACCTTGAAAAAATATACATATTAGTCTAAGAAAGAAAACTTCCGTTGCACGAGAGCATAAAAAGCGAAATATTTATAGCTTCTCACGTAAAGATTTTTTTTTTTGTTTTGTTAAAATGGACAAAATCACGAAAGGAAGTGATCTACGGAAAGAAAAATGGGGGTCACCGAGCATTCAAGAGAGTAAAATCGCTGCGAAGTTCTCAAGGCGATTGTCTATTCGCACTCTCACGCCATTGCGTGAAATTTCCGAGACGACCTGGGTCCACAGTTATCCCATGATGCCACATGCTTTCACGTTTTATTCTTGTGGAAAATGTTTGCGCCTTTAGCATCGTGTTTACCTTGGTGGTCTGCGATGCATGACGTGTGCGTGACATGCGCGAAAAAATGCGCAGTAGCAATGGGCGCAAACGTCCTTAAATGAATATGGTGCAGAAAACTCCAACTAAACTTGTAAACACGAAGATTTGTCGCTGCTGTTGCAAGCCCTTGAGTTTTAATGATCGCCCCATTTTACTTTTCTGCGAAAAGCCCCAGAGGGAAGCGATCATGGAAGGATACAACGAAATTACTGGTCTGGAAGAGGGTGAAAATGACAGATTGTCACACTTTCTATGCCGGTCTTGTGCTCGGAAAATAGCAACATTTAAAGAGTTCAAAATTCTCTGCAGAGAGTCCGATAGTAAACAGAGGGCCTACCATTCAGAATCAGAGAATACACGCACAAAGAGGGGAAAGAAGCTTGAAGAAAGCCCATCGGGTCCCACGGTATCGCCTTCAACAGCACACACAAGCAAGAAAACCCGACCAGTAGCAAGTCCACCTGTGAAGATTTGGCTGGCTAGCCAGTTTCAGTCGGCGAGCTCTTCCACCACTGGTCTTATACAAATAGCACCCAGACCAGCAGTTCAAACTGTGCAGCTTTCTAATAAAGATTCCACGCTATCGAGGGCTGTCGACGACATAGTACACAAAGGAAAGAAGCATCATGAGTCAACTGATGCCACCCGAAATTTACCAGAATTTCTTAAACCTAAAGCTTTAGACAAGGTTGGCGTAGTCAGAAAACAAGGAGTTGATATTCTTTCCACCTCTGGACTCGACAAGAACAAGGTAAGTTATTCGACAAATGACCTCCCTATTTTTTATATACCAATAAACAAAAGAGAAATCTCCAAATTGTATAAAAATGCAGTGGTACTGTAATTGAGTCGACAATACGAAAACGCTGTATTTCCTTTGCATTATACAATTTATTAAAACGCAAAATTTCTCTTCATGGCCGTGACCGAAACAATTTATACACATCCACATACACAGGTTGCCGAGCTTCCTGCTGCAGGGACCATTGGGGTGCTTACACCTGAAGAAAAAGAAAAACTGGTTGCAAAGATAAGGGCATCATCACCTACAGCTCTGACAGAAGCCATGATGGAAATACCACTCATTAAGAGTTGTGTGAAAGTTATCATGCTGCAGGATATTGATAGTCAGTGCCAAAAGCTTTGTCAGAAGTAAGAAAATCCGTCTGTTCTTCGAATGACAAAGGACAGGGAAAAGAAACTAATATGTTCTGACTGAAATGAAGGAAAAAGTCCCTGATGTCCTAGACTTTTTGTCAGCTGTGGCATTACTGAATGTTAAAGCAGATGACAGCCAGGTACCAAGGATATGTACTGCCTATGGTGTGTTTATGAATACCAGGTAGTGTAAAATGCAGTTTCAACTGTATATTTCCCAAGCCTAACTGGACAGTACATGCTTGCAAAGCTTGCTGTTAAAAATTGTCCACGTCAATATGAAGCAAAAATTTGATTTAGGCTGCTCTGTATAAAGTGGTTGGTACATAGAATGGTGTGACACTGGACAATGATGCAATAGGTAATGCTACTTATGAGGTTCTTATGTAACATTTTGATGGTGAATGAAAGTTTAATAGCCCTCCCAATGAACAATCCTCAATTCACTCCTTCTCAGTTTTGGTTTATCAACCCTCAAAAAATATTTTACATATCAACAAACTGGTGGTCAATTCAGTAATCCTGCCTTCTGATTGGCTATACTGGTATGGTGGCACAATGAGCTTGTTGCTGACAGACCACCTGGTGCCACCACATGTGACAAAAGTTAAATAATTTACTTTGATTCTCTGAATAATTGTTTATATAAATTGTAAAAAACATACTTTACCAACTCCTCGGTTCACACTAAAACAAATTAGACAATTTACTCTCATAGGCTACTGAATCAAAGC
The DNA here is from genome assembly GCF_036669935.1 of Montipora foliosa. Taxonomy (NCBI): domain Eukaryota; kingdom Metazoa; phylum Cnidaria; class Anthozoa; order Scleractinia; family Acroporidae; genus Montipora; species Montipora foliosa. The sequence continues at coordinate 42,239,271 of NC_090869.1, forward strand.
ACTTTTGGGCTGCTAGTCTGATTGCTCAATAGACCATTTTACTGTTGTGGCTTAGTTACCAAGCCTATGAATGGCCACAATTTAAGGCTTCCGGTGATCTTGTTTTGTTACAAACCTCTTTGGTTTTGTAGGAAACAGACACCGTTTTTAAAAGACATGTTTCGGCATGCTTATGCCATCATCAGTTTAATGAGTTCCTAAGTGTGAACAGTTATAAAGTCTACAGGTACATGAAAAAATGATTACAACATGATGTAATACAAAAGCGGGTACTATTTACAGTGTGACACCAAACATCAAGGTGTAAACTAAAACGTGAGAAAAGTGCTGTAATTGTTTGTTAAGTTCCGGTTTGATCTTATTTATATGAAAAGCTTCTTTGAGTTTTAAATCAATTGAGTTGCTGGCAGAATCCAGAATACTAAAGCACGAAGGGGAGTATTTGCTCTTACATAAAGGAGATGTGTTGAAATGCTTAAAAATATGCGAGTTTTTATCGCTTTCCGTGTGTTCCTTTATCCAGGTAGAAAAGTGGCGACTAGTTTCGCCAATATAACGGGAATTACAACCCGCACAAGAAAATTGGTAAACTACCATGGATTTTAGAGCAACAGGAGTACGATCTTTAACACTAAACATGTTTTTAATTTTGAATGAAGTGAAAACTAATTTGATAGTTAGGTCAGATTTGCAAAAGCGCTTAGTAAGTTGTCGGAGTTTAAGTTTCACTATTTTGGAATAATGGCCGACAAAAGGGAGTTTAAAATAATGCGTATTATTGTCATCATAAGTGTTCCGTCAAGATACCGCTTGAAAGTTCTGTCAATAATGTGCGAGGGAAATGAATTACGTTTCAAGGTGTCAGAAAGTTTATTAAGATCGTTTTGAAGGCCGGAGGAGGTGTTGTTGATTTTATAGATTCCGTCGATAAGAGTTTGTATAAGGCCAATTTTATAGCATGATGGAGTAAAACTAAAGAAATTAGTTAAGAGACCAGTGTAAGTTTTTTTATGAAAAACTGAAAAAACACAATCAAGCGAAGAGCTGTCAACAAGTATGTCAAGAAAGGAGAGTTTACCATCATTCTCTTTCTCAAAAGTGAATTTGATGTTAGGATGCCGTGAATTGATGTCAAAAAATGAAAAAAATGTCAAAGAGCACCCTGTTCGTTGTGAAAGACACAGAAGGTGAAGTCAACATAACGCCTATAGAGTAGAGGATGATTCGAATGGTTGAAATTATTTAGCCACGTTTCCTCGTGGAAAACAAGAAAAAGATTAGCTAGGATGGGTGCTAGTGGAGAACCCATTGCTACCCCATCAACGTGATCATAAAATTTGCCATTAAAAAGAAAATGAGTCTCGGCTGTAGCGAATGAGAACAATTTCTTAAGGTCAGATTTTTTGATTGCAAATTGAGGGTCATGCTCGAGAATAAGATCAACGGCAATATCAATAGTTTCATTTAACGGAATATTGGTAAATAAACTTTCAACATCGAAGGAAATGAGAAACTTGTTAAAATCGAAACTCCTGAGCTCTTCAACAAAAGAGAATGAATCTTTTACCGAATACTTACTAGGCAGAAGTGGAGCAATTAGAGAACTTAAATACTTAGCTAAATTAAAATTAGAAGAAACAATAGGTCTAAGAGGTGCTTGATTGTGATTTTCACGTTTCTTATGTAATTCAGTAAGGCCATCAAATTTTGCTGGTTGTGAGCCCTTGGGAAAAAGCTTAGTATAGGTATCATTATGAAACGTTTAAGTCTGCCTTCTCTTAATAAACTGGGATCTTTGTCTAATACCCGTGTAATTCCCGTTATATTGGCGAAACTAGTCGCCACTTTTCGGTAAAATTTAAGAATCCGATCCCACCAACGCGTCGGCCCACACGTCGGCCAACGCGTCGGTCGACACACCACCCACACGTTGGCCAACACACTACCGACATGTCAATTGACACACTATCGACGCGTCGGCCAACACACTACCGATGCGTTGGCCGACACACTACCGACACGTTGGTCGAAACACTACTTACTTACTCTTTATAATTTTGTTAGTTCTTTCAGTTGGAAGGAAGAACAACTTCATAAGGAACAACGAAAACGTCATTGGCAAATACCCGCCATTTTTAAAATGAAACACTAGTACCTAGGTCTGCTCGATGTTTTGGCAAGGGTCGGTTACCAAAGCCGTCTTTTACCCGTGTTGTCTCTGTAAGTTCTTAGAACCACACCGAGAACACTGCTGACAGCTCGCTAAGATCTTTTGACTCACGCAGAAATTAAAAACATTCTGAAAATTTCCCAGTATAACTAAAAGATCACGGAACTCCATGTCGTATAAAGTCATGATCAAAATGCTAGAGAATAATGAACTTAGGATCAAGAGATTTCATTAGGATCGAACTTTCGTTAATTAAACCAATCACCGTTGCTTAAAAACAGCGAATCACAACGCTTCTTATTAAACCAATCAAAGTTAGGATCGAATTAAACCAATCACAACGCTTCTTATTGAACGAATGAAATGAAAGGAACATGTTATTTAATGTGACAACTCAATGTAGTTGATACCATTAGCATCTATTTGCAACTGTCGCTACTCAATCTCAACGTCTAACTAAGTGTACTGTCTGCGGACAATCTGGTCATACGAGAATCCACTGTTTAGTGATGTGCGGTTCGTGTAGTGGCGACAGTCGTAAATGTGATTGTGAGCAGCCACCAGCTAAAAAACAGAAAACTAAAAAGGGGAGGAGAGCAACAGAAAAGGAGCAGCCGCAGGGTCTCCAGAAGCTGAGCCTAACTACAAATCAATTTGTCGGCAGTTGCAGCAGAAAAATCAGCAACTTGGCAAGGCTTACCAAGATCTGAAGGCCCAGTTTGATGAGCTTGAAGATCAGTACCAAGAGAGGGAAGAACAGCTAGCGCAGGCTCAAGAGGACGCCGATGAGATGGCAGTCTTGGTCCGGCAAAATGAACAAGAAATGGTGACCTACAACGAGCAGTTGAAAGCCAAAGATGACCGCATTAAGACCCTGGAGCAGCAGCTGCGAACCTTGCAGAACTCAGAACCACCAGCTGCAACAAACCATGAAAGTGCTGCGAAGGTCGACCGCAATGACCTTACTGAAATCCATCGCCGATACGCGGCAGTGCTCTCCATTATGAACGAGAAAAAGTGTAGCCTGAACAATGCGTACAGACTCGCAGGCACAGCACGCAGCACGGTTAGAGACTTTCTGGGTATAGCGGAGCTGTGAATTGTAAACGAAGTGACACCAGAGCACCCTCGAGAGGCTGGGAGATCCGAAACTTTCAGTTAAAAGGATCGAGCAGGAGTGCCGAAGGCAGCTGGGCAATCTGTTGCCGTTTGTGAAACGACTTCACATCGCGAAGAGGCTGTTGCCGATGGCGTTGGATGATGCCTTCTATTCCTAGAGGGTTTTGTTAACTTAAAAAAAAGTTTGCAAAAGTCTATGACCAATTCAATTGCATTATGTTGTTCCCTTGTGCTAAAATATATTCTTGCCGCTTAATGATACTTCAAAGTCCTGCTTCCTTGCCGCATAATGATACTTCAAAGTCCCGCATGTCCAAATTCGCACCCTCTTAGAAGCCCTGTAATAATATATATAAATAGCTGATGATGACGAAGTCTAGGGCAACGAGTGAAAACTGGGTTCTAATAACACTTGTCGTAACGGGAACTGGGTTCTAATATCACGAAATACAATATGGTAGTGAAAGTTTTCCGTCGAAGACAGTTCCGTTCAGTTTGAAAAAGGTACGTTTAGGTTTTCAACAGTTCAATAAGGCCCAAATGAGTCACCGACACGCCACCGACGCACTACCGACGCATCTTATACGTTATAAGTTTAAACAGCGGCCAACACATCGGCCGACGCGTTGGTGGGATCGGATTCTTAAATTTTACCCACTTTTCTACCAGGATCAAGGAACAGACGGAAAGCGATACAAACTCACATATTTTTAAGCATTTCAACACATCTCCTTTATATGAGAGCAAATACTCCCCCTCGTGCTTTAGTATTCTGGATTCTGCCAGCAACTCAATTGATTTAAAACTCAAAGAAGCTTTTCATATAAATAAGATCAAACCGGAACTTAACAAGCAATTGCAGCATTACAACACTTTTCTCACGTTTTAGTTTACTCCTTGATGTTTGGTGTCACGCTGTAAATAGTACCCGCTTTTGTATTACGTCATGTTGTAATAATTTTTTCATCTACCCGTAGACTTTATAACTGTTCACACTTAGGAACTCATTAAACTGATGATGGCATAAGCATGCCGAAACATGTCTTTTAAAAAAGTTGTCTGTTTCCTACAGCATTTATCATATTTGCTACTATTGCGACTCTTTGGTTTTCTTATACATATGCACTGTAGTTTGCATATCAACAACACAATTTGCATGACAAAAACAGGGAGGTCTGTATCAATTAATTCAAGGTCACCAGCAGTGTCGCTGCTATCACAAGCCATGTCACTGAGCAAACAACTATAAAATGGCCTTTTGGCACAGTTATTAATAGTATTTTAATTCATGCAAAATACTGAGTGACAGAACATAAAACCATGATTAAAAAAATTCAAACTTTATTTTACTGATCCTTACAGAAACAGGGAGTTGGCTCTGGTACAGAAAGTCAATGCAGTGATCCTTGGTTCTGGGCATGCATCTAAGAAGGTAGGCATCTGTATAATATATGTAGGATTCCATTGCCTGTTCCTTAATAACAATCCTCGCTGGTGCTGTCATTCTCTGACATTTCAAATAAATAGTAAGGCCCTCATAAATCTGTGCTAACAGTAACTATGTATGGATATACCACATCAGCTCCTACGAACCTTTCTCAAATGCTGATATTTTAAAGTGCCCCTAATCTATAACATATTATTTCTGAACTAATGAACCCATTTTCTGTTCTCCCAAACAGTACATCTGGAAGCAGCTTTACAAGCCTAATGCAATATCAGGAAGAGAGCCAGGCACACTGTACTATTTGAGGCAACAATGGCATATGACCAATGTGTACAGCAAAGTGAAACAGAACTATCAAAGTGCTGAGAACCTTATCCTGTGTACTACCAAGGTGTACTTGTGTTGTGCATTTATGAGCTGGGCAGGCCTAGATGGCCTTGATGCCTTAACACCCACTTAGATAACACTCATAGATAAGAAGGCCAGTGATGAACAGAAGACAAAGTTTATAAATGAGGTCATTGGCAAGTTTGTAGAAGAGTTTGCTTTTGTTGAGTTTGACATTGAGAAAGCCTGGAGAGAGCAGCAAGAACAGAGAAATAGTCCAGCTGACCAACAGGCGACTGCCACTTGTTCTTCTTTGGCTGTGACTCCAACCTTGGCACCAGGTACATATACATGTACCCATGGTTTATTGACGTTTGTAAATGCACTAATACCAGGGTATGATATACAGTCACGTAAATGATAGTTCACTTGTAGCATTAGCTTTTACATGTAAGTGTAGTCAAAGCATGCTTTTTAACTTAAAAAAAAACTTAAAACCCTCTGGTTTGTCTTCTATGCTATCTTCTATAAATTATTGAATGGAGGTTTGTCCACTTGGCTAATGACACTGACGGTATAGAGATCATAGAAGTAATACTTTAGTAAGATACCCATGGCAGCTGAATTATGGATAATTCACAAATTTGTTTAGTTCAGTTCAATTTATTCACACTTCATAATATTATACAGATTTATAAAGTAACCACTTAAGGATAAAGCATTGTTAAAGAAAAGGACAAAATAAATGGCTTCGGCTTCATTCTATAGGGCATAAAAGGTAAAAGAGATAAAAATTAATACAATGTAGATAAACCAAAAAAAACATATTGGTTTTATAAGTGGAATGTCATTGGGTCTGGAGGCCCTGTTTGGATTAAGAGTGATCCGTGAAGGGCTTAAACAGTAATCCAGAAACAGGGGTGTTAACAAGCATGGTTACGTCAGAACTCAGTAATGTTAACACACTCATAGGGCACAGCAAGGCATTGATGCTGTCAGGGACTGGGAGTCACCAATGTGTTGGAGATAGACAGAATTTGCATGTACCAACTTTCGATCTTAGGTGTGACCCTATATAATTATAGCTCTGTAAACATGTACCACCCCTTACTCCTCTCAGCAGCCTAAAATACACCTAACCTACCGGCAACTTTTATTATATTTTTGTAACACCCTGAAGGTCAAATGGTTATAATCGTATAGCCAAAGCTACCACATGGTTATGAGGTCCTTGGAGTTGGGCAAGTTACTGGGGCTGAAGGCATACAAACTGGCAGATTGTTCTTGTGTTTGTAGCAGCAGTTGAAGAAATTGCAGCAGGAATAATCAGCATTGGACAAGTAGTCATGTGGCCAAGAGAACATCTGGCAATCCCACAAGCAAGACAGGAGGAAACCTCTTGTGAAGATAATCAAACCAAGCTACCTTCACCAATGTCTGATATGCCACCTGAGAATGATGACAGGGTAATGAATTATGCATTGAAATGCATATAGCTAGGTGTCATGCTGATGCAACTCAATGACAAAGAAAAAGAAGGTGATGGAGACAGAAATCTCATCAACTGGAAGCTGCTAATGCTATACTTTAGATCAAGGAAGCATGGATTGAAATGTGCATATGAAGCAATGAGACTGACCACTTGAGTTAAGGGCTTCTATACGGAACAAATAGCACACCGGGTAACCCATGGTCAGTTTGTCAATACAAAGGGTGGTGCTGGAAATAACTGTGCTAATGACCTCAAGATGAAAATGCTTATTAAGCACTACAAGGTCATTCTGAAAGGAATGTTTGGCAACAAGACCCTAAAGGCTGTGGAACGAAGCACTGCTGCTGCATATGGTTTGAACAAGATAATTCAGAATTATGATATAACAAGAGATATTCCACCAGATTCAACGTCACATACCCACACCAGCACAGTACAGGACATTAAGGAGATGATTAAACTCTTTCAAAACAAAGCGCCCTTTAGTAATCAGCGTGGAAGAGCCCACTGGTCATTTCCAACAATTAGTAAGAGCCCACTGGACGAACTTGATGTATCCCTACTGCACTCCTGGTTTACAAGGCACAAGAGACGCTTAGCAAAGAACTATCATGCCAATTGTGATGATGCAGAAGATGATGAAGACCTGATTGAAGATGTTAATGAGATAGAAAGTGCAAGTGAAGATGATATGTGATTCAACAATGGTTATTTCTCTACCACTGTACTTCAGTCGAAAAATGTATATGACTTACTAAAGCTATGTGTTTCATTATGACATAATGGCAAAAGGATAAATTGGGCCTTGCTGATTCTGAAGTTCCTATACACATAAACTTGGGTTTCACCAAGAGACTATTAGAAGCACTTTTGGTTCCAATCTATATGTATACTGCACACAGTATGAATGCTTAAACTGGTACAGAGAATATGGGGATCATACAGTGTACACACATTTGAATTTGCTTGCCCATGTACCATGGCTTTCCTTTCTCTGGCTGTCCCTGTTGGCTAAACATCCATAAGTGCATGGGTATATGTATTCTGTATCTTGTGCATGCAGGTAAAGGAGAGGCTGGGGGAGGGGGGGGGTGTTTGGGCAATCTGAAGAAAAGATATCAACATAATCCTTGGTTTGCATGTAATAAAAAATCAAAATTTGAAAAGCAAACGAGCATTTGAGTTGTTACCTTCATTAGGCAAAAGACATTAAAAAAATGCACTTGCATGCAAGTTTTCAGCTCAACAGCATGCTCTGTTTTGGAAATGGAAAATAGCGCAGTTTACATTTCATACTTTTTCAGTGAGCGCAACATTGAGATGGCTGCTAGACACAGGCACAAACAATCATGACAACACCAATTCAGAGCAGGGACCATGCTAATGGATGGCCTGGGGGATTTTTAGCCCCACCCCCCACCCCACACCCCATTCCCTCACTTTTGTGCCAAAAAAAATAAAAGAAAATGAAATGAAATACACCTTATTCCAAAATGGCGACCATTTTATCATTCTTTTATATTTATGTTAATTAGCCCTCTTGGCCTCGACTGCATCTGCAGAATTCAAAAGAATTTAAACTTAAAACGAGGCAACAAGGGCCAATTAACATAGACACAAAAGAATAGTAAAATTGTCGCCATTTTGGAATAAGGTGTATAAACAAAAAAATTCAAAAAATTCAAGCATGCACCCTACTGCCCCGCTTCCCCACTCACAACTTGCTGTATGGGCACTGAGGTAGTGATAAAATTAGAACATTCCAAGCAGGATTTTTTGTTATGCCATATTTTGAATGAGGAGGATACCTGTGCCTTGTTTATGGAAAAAATCAACTACTAATATACAAAACTACCACTGATTTACCTCACTGTGTCCTCCATTTTTGATGCCATGTTTTCCAGATAAATTTGAACTATGTGATATGCACAATGCATCTTTCTCCCTCTGGACGCAATGATGAACACTCAAGGAAAACTTTATTTGTTCAAATTGTCATTTTCTAATGGGACTCACTGCTCTGTCTGCAACTCATAGTTCTATAAAAACATTATGTGTACTGGTAATTCAGATTTCTAGACAAATCTCTAACTCAGCAACCTTCAATGGTATTTTTGTACCATGTTATAAATTGCTTGGGCATGGGTAATACTAAACACAGGAAAATCCATCATAACTCTCTCTACAGAGGTTAGACAAAGTGCATAGTCCACGATTTTATCTATGAGTTGTATGCTAAATCCTGTAGCTAGAGTAATTCCACGGACACAAGGTCTCCCAGGGCCATGGAGGGACAACCGGTAGTCAATCAAATCTTGGCATAGCTTTTCAGCCTTTGATTTAGATAATACTTCATGATTATTCACAGTAGATGGTTCTGCTTCACTGGTATCTTCCAAGGGATTGGCCAAGAAGAGGTTTGAGACATCTGAAAGGAAACAGCTGTCACAGTCACAGGTCTTTCCATGGTAATCACAACATGTATGCTGTGGACGACTTCGTCTGGGAGTTTCATATCCAAATTGTTTCTCTCTTGCATTTGTTTCCTGTAACATATTCTCGCATGACATCAGCCATTTGGGTTTTTGACTGGGATATATCATAGGCATTAAAGTAGACCAATGCCTTTGAGGGCAAGCCATCTCTGCCACAATGTCCGGCTTCCTGAAAATATTCCTCCATAGTATATGGAATGCCCGTGTGTATTACCTGACTGATATTTTGAATGCCTACACCAATGCCAAAAGCAACAGTAACAAAGAGAATTCTTAGCTTGGAGGTTCCACTTGCCAACTCTGTTATAATTCTCTGGCGCTCATGATTCGGGTATTGAGCATGAAACAATGTGAACATGCGATTCTTTGCAATAGGTTGAGCATCAGGTGGTTCATACTGTTCTGTACCTAGCATCTCACTAAAATACATGTAACAATCTGATATGGTTTCCAAATTGGAATAAACAAGTGTTAGTGGAAATTCTTCTCGCTCCTGTTTTAGCTGCTGCATGAGAGGTTCTAT
>NC_090869.1:42263843-42268843 GCF_036669935.1 Montipora foliosa
GTACGCCAAACTTTCTATGAGGTAAAGTATATGTACTGTCATTTACAAACTACAGAAACAAAGCATAAAACTTTATTGAATTGTTCCTGGTGAGAGACAAATTTAAGCGACATTTGATAAACAGGTGTTGAAAAAAACATGTTGGGTGACGGCTTATGATTCCTGCTGAAAAGTCAGTTCACGGCTACACACACGAAAAATAATATAAACAGTACGGTTCACAAATTATGCTACTGTAGATAAAAATTATACCTGTGACATAAAAAATATCATGGAGATTAGCATTGGGATATTTTCCCCAGTTTTGCTGTGACAGCAAAAATAGCTCTGTAATAGTTTCTTGTGTGCAACGTAATTCGATATGTTGTTTTGACTACCCATAAATTCAAACTTCGAGTAGGTTACAAAACGTATACGATGTACACTTAAAATAGCATAAACTTTAAGTACTTTTTTTGGATTTTTGAATGAAAACTTCTTTCAATTGAACAGAGAAAAGGTCAGTTGCCAGGACAATTAAAGTTTTAAATATGCTCGAGCAGTTGTTACTTTGAACATTTCAACGTGTCTGTGAATACGTCTAGAATTTCCACGGTCGGTTTTAGGAGAATGAAATTTTTATTGCAGCTTGCTCAAAATATATAAAGTCTCTTTTTTTGGATTTGAGGTATGGGGGACCAAGTGGAAAAATCATGGAAATTCCAGGGGGTGGGGGGAGTAACGTGAAGCCCTCTGGAAAGGTGTTGTGGTCTGGTCTTTCTGGTCTGGATAGGGTAGGGTGGAGCACCTCGCATAGGACCCCGAGTCCTGTTCGTGCTCCTTCCCTCTGGGCAGGTTTGCCCAGTAGAAGAGACAAACCAGATGTCTCGTAAAACAAACAAACAAACAAACAAACAAACAAATCCAGTGGGGTGGGAGGTCAAACTGGAAAAAACCAGTATTTTCTGGAACCACAGATTTCATCCCTTGGCCTCTGTTTTTTTGCATGCAATAAATTGCAATAAATAAATAAATACCTTGCAGCAAGAACAGTTTATTTTCCTTCTTAATACTGATCGGATATTACATGATGCTATTCAGCGAAACAAAATGTAAAAGCAAATAAACTTCATGTACAGAATTTACAAAAATGAATTTACTAGGCTAACGTGAGCCACAATTATGGGGTTTTGGGTGGATAAAGATACTTTATTGTCAAGAAAACTGTCGGTTATTGGATGATTTTCCAGACTCCACTGCTGAAAAGGGAGTGATATGTCTTTGCAGGCAAGGGAGCTGTTGTTGCAATTGTGGGAGAAACTCACTGAGGGTTGTTCATAGACATTTCCATGTAATGTTGCTTGCATCCAGCATCATTTTAGCATATTTTGAAAATATTTGCAAGAAGCAGAGGTGTGTAAAAGTAATCCTTGTCTTCTTTACTTGCTACCTGTGAACATCCCAGTGCTAGTGCGCTGAGTGTATCAGAGGTAAAATCGTGCTTCCCCTTTTACAGTGGTATGGCTTTGAAAATAGAGGCGGTACTTGTGATCAATGGCATTGTCTTCTGAGCTTTGAAAGCTTGTACCTTAAAAACAGTAAAAACAAAATATTATGGGAGGAGTTACTTCCCAACCACAATCACATTCCTGGTAACATCTTTACCACTGACAGTGCCTTTGAAATCACAGGCTTCAAAAATAATTATTGAAGCATGTACTTCGAAAACAATTTCAGCTTTGCTTTTTTTTTCCATGTTCTTTTGAGCCTTTCCGCTTCTATTCACGCCGATGAACGTCCATCGCTTCCGACCTGATAGCAGAACTAATGACCTGGTACCACCCTGCCCCAAACCTGCACAATGGTCCACACGTCTCACACAACAACCGCCACCACCACCAACAGCGTCAGAGGAGGAAGAGGAGCCTGTTGTTGATGCCGCACAAACAGTATAGCAGTGCGTGCGGTTGAATCATACTCAATCTCAGGCACCAGCGGATGCAGACCATGAACAGTGTCAAACAGCGTGGGGGGCATGAACAGTGCATCGAAAACCCTATTTGGGAGGTGGTGGTTCGTCCAGATGCGGATTTGGATTTGGATCTGGCTTGCGCGGCGGCACAATTTAAACGTGAAGACTGTTCTGGATTTTGTGCGACTGCTGAGTTCTTTGCTGACACACCCTGTTTCGAGAACACGTCCTTTGGGAGCTCCTCGAGTTTTAATCTGTAAATTTGCGGGGTACACGTATGGGGTGCCAACTTTTGTGTGTGTAGAAATAAGTTAACTTAAATACAGTATTGTGCAAAAGTAACACAAGCGAAATGCGCGAATTTCGTTCTTTGTTCCCGCGACTTTTCGACGAAAATTCGCACGAAAGTTCGAGTGAAATTTCACGGCGTATCGAGTGATAATTCGCTTAAACAAAGGCCGCTTTTTCTTCGAATTTTCGTTAAGCTAAAGGAAATTCGTGAGCAAAAACGATAATTCGCAAGGCAGTTGACGAAATTTCGCATCACATTGAACGGCAGTTTGGGAGCATTCAAGCAATTTTCTTTCAGCAGCTGATACAAACAAGCTGTCGGGCAACTCACAAGTGATAAATTTGTAAATGCGTGCCGTTAAGCTGTTTGTAAATACAAGCCGGTTTGCAGTCATCGATCGCCGATTACGGGGCTAACATTTTATCCATGACAACTATGTTATTAAACTCTTACCTAAAATTTGCGAAAGGCTTTCAACCAGCTTCGCTAGTTCGAGTTCATCTCGGGCCCAGTTTCATACGCAGAGAATTAGAATACACTGAACTGCATTACGAAGACAATGAGCTCAGTTCCCTCTACAAACAAAACAAAAACATCTCCAGTTCGAAAACAATTCGTGAGGGTTTTTTAATCTGAACACACGTGCACGCTCGCGAATCCATTCGGCTGTTGTTAATTTCCATCCCAGTGTGGTGTTTTGGGGTTTTGGATCAAGTCAACAATGTCACGCTCCTTCTGAAACAACCAGGCGAGTTTCCCCGCTAACATTTTGTCGAGCTGTGATGCTATTTTGGCAGATTAATGGCTTCTTTTGTGCGCAATAATTGGAAAGGTTATTTATATACATGTACTTCACTCAGCGAACTTTGTTTCGAAATCGCTCTTGGCCTATTGATTACCAATAGATTGAATTTTCGGGAGTAGCGAATTATCCTTCGAAAAATCGCAGCGACTTTTCGAGAGGAGCGAATTATCGCTCGAAAATTCGCGGTGATTCATCACACAAAGCAAATTATAGTTTGAAAAATTGTGTGGATCAAAACAATAGTTGTCACGTGAAATTTCTTCGAAAAAACCAGAAAAGCCAGGAATTTCGTCGAAATTCGTTTGCGTTACTTTTGCACAATACTGTAGGTCTATCAAAGGCATAAATGTATTTTTTCAAGTAAGTTTGCCCTTGCTTTCAATTTTATGGGAAAACAGGTTGACGAGAAAGATAACTGTTTTTAGAATTCGTATTCATAATGTTTGCCAGTCTAACGGTACTTAAATTTTGTTTCCATGGATGAAATTTGGAAATTACGATTTCCCCACTGCATGTATCCAGTGACAGCTGAGGTCGATGGATTCCAATCATTGAATTACCCAAGCGTCTGTACAAATTCCCCTGCTAGTCAAGGTTCTGACTTCTACTCAGAGCATTGTATTACAGCAGAAAGTCTTGGACTGCCTACCAGTCTGAGAAACTTTCTCCACAATTATTGCGGTATTCAAATTAAAACCACAGGTGCGTATGGATTTTCTAATAGTAGCTAGGAGCGTTGCATTGTGTTTATGGGTGTTTTGCTCACTTGTTGAACCTTGTTTGAGGGTTTTGTGTTGACATGACACCCTGCTAGAGTGGTCCATGCCACGTACATGCGTGCTGGGCCAATATTCTAACCAGGGGGGTGGTCAGAGGACCTCTAGCCGATGGAACTGTCATTGATTCAATGTGGGCATGTTTTTGCGAATTCATATATATGGATATATTGTTGTTGTTTTTTTTAAGATTCAGTTGCCCAGGGGAAAGAAGATGACATAACTGAAGAAGAGTTCCTCCGGGTTCAAAAGATAACGAGCCAGCTTGAAAAAACAGAAACGAATCCGTGTTCTGTATCAAAGAAGCAAGGTGCGGCATAAGTCTGGCACATCGTCATAACGTTTTGAGGTTGTTTGACACTTCGAAACTTCTAAAACAAATGTCAGTATATGCTGACATGTATATAACTGACCACAAATTCTCCATCAGGTACAGAGGAATTCTTCAGTAAACACAGAGACTTGCACAACAAGCGTAGATCATGCATGAACCTGTATGTAATAAAGACACTGGCGCAAAACAGAAGTCTATGCAAAGATTGAGCCGTGGACTTCTCCATTTTGTTCGTGGAGGTGGACATATAGAGAGCTGGAGTCCTCTTTTCGTGTGAGTGGGATACTGTTGAGGTTATACATTCTGTTTCACTGTCAATGGTTTGTAATAATATAACAATGCTGTATGGCAGCCTTTGTTAAACAGTACGTGCACAATATACGTATGATGCGGGATCACTAACTAGGCAAGTTCTAAACCCAGTTATATGCATTACAACTATTACAAAGGTTTTCTTTAATACATTCACAAAACTCGTGTAGATTTTCAGTTTCCATGTTGGCGAGTATGACTTTAATACCCCCATAACTAAGAGCCCTCCTCCCCTTAATTAGAAGCATTGCATCGAGTCTTCATACCATACATAACCAGTGCCTGGGGTTTTTCTGTTGAACATATCACTGTCTCTGCTCTTGTCTCTATTCTTTAACATGTTTTAAACATGGTCTTACCTACTTGCTACTGTACTGTCTATCAGTGTACAAAAGATTCCTAAATTACTAGATCTCCTCTCTCTTTTTGTTTGCTTGTTTCAGTTCAGAGTCTCCAGGTCAGGTGTTCCTACTGGCTGTACACAACCTCTACAACAGATTGCAGGATATCGAAGAAAAGGATTGGGATAA
>NC_090869.1:42273843-42291343 GCF_036669935.1 Montipora foliosa
TGATGAAATCCACTGAAAATCAAGCGAGCGACTCTTCGAATTAATCCTCTTCGAAACAAATCAAGGGCTTTGACCAGCGGACAACGTTTGCGCATGCGAAAAGCGGGATCTTGCAAAGCTCAGATTTTGGAAAACGCGCGAGATGTGTGTGGATTTTCTTTAGACACGAAGTGAATTATTTAGAAAACAAGTGCGGTGACCCCACTATTTTATTTTAAAATTGGGTAGTGTGGACTAAGAGAAAACTACTGGTAAAATTTAAAAAAATTCTCTGGACCGGATTTATAGCCACTCAAAAATTACAGTTTTTAGCAATTACATAAAATCTGCTCCAGAGAAAGTTTTTACACTCTCTATAATTGCTCCCATTTTCATGTAAAATTGGATAAAATTAAGAAAAATAGGGGTCACCGAGTTAATTTCTGCGCTATAAGCATTAGAAGCTCCATGATGGCTCTTATTTACAACCATATGCTGTTGCTATGGTAACAGGTGATGACGTCATGTGATTATGTTTTGGTTCACTGATGATCGAGCTAGTAACTGTTACCAAGAAATTGTAAGAAAAAATATTATTTTGTTTTATTGAATCCCTCAAATGTAAAAGTGCTAGAAAACCTAAAAATTATTGTGAGCCTCCTTAATTCACTTGAAGAAGGCAAATCCACGCAAAAATAAAGCCCGAGTTTTAGACTCCTAAATTTTTGAAAGCTTATTTATTAACTATTCTTGAAAAATAGTTTTTCCCTGATATCTCACGATCATTAAATGGTTTTAACTTATTTTTCTCACCAAACTTGAAATCGATGTTTTGGCTATATCAGGAGCAAACAAAACAAAATTCGAAAAATTTGGCCTTTGAAGGTCTACAGTAACCTCAAGTGTACTGGGTTTCAGTAAATCATGTTGTTGGGTGATCAAAGTAAACCAATCAGAATCGAAGAAAATGTGGTGAAATATAATCGCCGATGTGGAAAACGACCGTGCACGTGTTGCTTTTTGAAAATAAGATATCTTTCTTTTTTGAACATGAAGTACATAAAACGCTACCTTTTGGAATGCAATGCTTTGGAGTCTCTACCATAACAGTAAGACAAATCGACTTCATTTTCTACGGGCGAGAGACTGAAGCATGGGCCGATAGCTACAAATCCTGTCTCGAAATATGTTTTAAACTCCATTGTACTCTGGAACGCAATAGGACGATCAAATTGATCGATACTAGAATGCACAGACATAAAATGTTTTTTGAAAAATGTTAATTGTTACACTTTTTTTTTTAGATACACAGATAATCAACAACAGTCAGATAATTTAATCTATTCTTAACTAGCGTCTCTATTTATCAGTGATCTTTTAATAGGGATGATTATTATTCTTCTTAGCATATTTAAGGTTTAAATTTGCATTTTAATTCTGTACACAACCCCACAAGCCTTTAGCTTTAACATTTCATAGTTTATACGTAAAGGTTTCATGTATATATGTAACCGGCTTCGGCTGAACCTCGTTGACTTTTCCCGGCTTTCATGGAAAACTCGGGCGCATTGCATAACTTGTTGAATTTAGATATCAGCTGTACTCTGGTTATACTACTGTTTTCCTTTGTTAACTTTGTTTAGTTTCTACTCTACCCTCCTAGGTTTAGTTTACAGACACTCATTCATCGGCTGACATCAAAACAACAACAAAAATGCTGAGTAACATTTTAGAAATACATTTCTTAAAACATTAATAATGCATGAGGTAATTAACCAATTGTGTGGCCTCATTTGGGTAACATGGATGCCCCTTGATAACCGGTAAAGAACAGATCCAAAAATGCGCGATTAGATGTCCAAACACGCATGTTCGGAAATCAATTTGATAAAAAATGCAGTACTTGAAAAAATGTTTATTACCTTCCAAGATTACAGTAATCAATCTCTGCAGCTAACAGTGGCAGATAGCGACCAACCGTCTTATAAGCCACTTCCCAGATGATTTTTGTAAGCCAGAAGTTAAGGGAAAGGTTGTCCAGGTCTTCCAACCTTTCTTCAAGACTTTGCACGGTTTAGCCCAGAAGACCACGATCTGTTTTATACTTAGAGGTAATTTATGTGATTTGTTCGAGTCCAGTAGAGTAGAGAAGAGTAGAGTAGAGTACAGTTGCATGAAGTCTAGTTGAGGCGAGTCGAGTCGAGTCGAGTCGAGTCGAGTCAGCTCGGGTCGGGAAGAGAGAATCGAGTCGAGTTGAGTCCAGTAGAGTGGAGTCACGTAGAGTCAAGTTGAGTCGAGTAGAGACGACTCTAGTCGAGTCGGGTAGAGTAGAGTTGAGTTAAACAAATTGGGTACGATTGTATAAGTAGTTTTTAAACCAGTCATGAAGAGTTCCATGTACTCCATAGTGGTAAAGTTTAGACAGCAGAATGTCATGATTCACAGAGTCAAATGCCTTTGTTGTCTGAGTTGTGGTCTATCTCTAGATGTTCTTACTGCAATATATTTTCGAAAAGCCAGCGATAAATACTTTCTCAATTCAGACGACCTCGGTACGTTCTTCTTTAGATAATGCACCATACACTTTCTAATTACCTTGTCTTTAGCAAACAAGCACGACGTTTTCTTATAAGGAATTCTGGATGGTTCTCTGTCCTGGGGAATATGTTTTTATTTGCTCTATCGGAGATAGAGGTAGAGCCAGAGCATCTCTCTGGAGATCGGTATGGATTCCTCATCAGTTTTCCTTACATAATCAATGACCAAGTCTTTCGACAGTTTGTCATTCTGGTCCACCACACAAGTACTAGTGTTTGGAAGAATGGGTTGCTAGGTTTTCTCACTGTTTGTCATGTCAGTCATGTTGTTCAAGTTGGATTCACATGGCTTTGATGACTCATGGCTTGCTAAACTTCATGGTAGCTTTGATGTCATCTTCCGAATGGAATTTATTAATCCCCCATGAGCTTAGGGGATCGACAGAGACTGTCTCCTCACCATGTGTTGGTCGATTTGATTTCGACATTTAAGTCTGCATGTTGGTGAGCGAAAGGCAGTGCACAATTAATTGCACGAATGTGTGCTTGTTCAGAATCTTTACCTTCACCTTCGAAGAACGCCATTTCCTCACTTCTTCAGTCTCTTGCTTCTATTAAAATGCAGCGGAAATTGCTCAAACATTTAGTGCAAAAGCAACAAACAGCAATGCGGCACACAACCTGGCGAAAAGGAAGTTACACTTTCCAAGCTATGTTGTGATTCGCTTGCTATCCATCCTGATTGGCTAATTACGTCAAACTTCCACTTATGCAGGAGTGACAAATTTGCATACTGATTCTCCATGAGTAAAAATGAGTCGCAAAAAGCTTTTGTCGTTTCTTAATTGATTTAAGAGTAGTTATCCAAGGCTTTCTGAATTGTTTTCGCATTTTATTCGAAAGCTTTCGAACTGGAGCATGTTTACCAGTAATTTACTGAAGGGTTTCGGCAAATGCATTCATACTTTCATTGACGTCATCTCCTATGAGACTTGCAAAATCAATTTCTGAAATTCTTTGTAAGAAGAAATCTTTGTTGAAACTAGAAACATCTCTATGGAAGTGAGATTCGTTTTTTGCTGAAAATTTGTGAGCAATCGTGCAAAACACCAGAAGGTGATCGGAAATACTGGCTAAGCAAATACCAGATTTTAATACCTTTTGGTGAACGGTTGTATATATATGGTGGGTTATGCAAGTAGCCTTAGTAATAATGGGCATAAGGCCTGAGTGGAGAAGCATGTCTTGGTAATCTGCGGTTCTATTATCAATTTAATACTGCAACATGTTTATGTTGGGATCACCTAATACATTAACCTGATTACTACTCTTGTTTTAACCTTGCAAACACTCCTTCATAACCTCGTGAAAACTTCCAAGTTTGCTATGCGGGTGTCAATATACACATCCAATAATAACATTTTGCCCTTTTTTACTCGTGGTCTCAACACCTTAGGCAGGAAGTTCGAGGTCGTGCCTTCTAATGAAGTTCAATTCGTCTGCTAAATAAAGACCAACACCACCTGCCGAAGTTTTTGAATTAGTATTCACAAATGAGTATGCAGGTATGCTAATATTTTACAGGGAATTGTCATTCAACAACTTTTCAGATGGCAATAATATCTGGTGCTTTTTTAAACATAACTAAAATATCATTTAAAAACATTAAATTTTTAGACAGGCTGCGCATATTACAGTGAAGAAAACCCTTTTTTGGGAGCTGCCTTGTCGACAAATACTCCAGTTTGTTTTATAGTGTGGTATTTTGACTCAAGGTAGTTTCCACATGGTGTATTTTATTTTCAAGTGTTTTCTCTGGGCTTTCTATAACATCCTGAAAAAGGTCTTTAGGATCTTTCCGCAATAACAGCGGGGAAACAGATCAAGAACATCCCAGTACATATCTGAATCACTCACGCAGAATTTTAAGAAGATCTTTGGGGAAATCAACAAGATAAAAAGGTCAAGGAAGTGGAAGTTCATATGGATGCATAATGGTCGAATTTTCCTTCGCGAAGCTGAAAATAGTAGGATCTATGGCTTCAATACAAAGGAGGATCTTACTGAATTCTGTCAATGGTGACGCCAACCAGCTATTTCCAACAAGCTGAGTATAAGTTGTCAACATAGCAAATAAGAACTACCTCTTTAATCCTCATGTAGAGTTGCCATTTCATGATGTTGGTAATGACAAGTTTCTCAAAGTAACTGGCGTATGGGTTCATTTGTTAGCAATACTGTGTTAGAGTGAAAACGATCACGAACTTCCCTTCTTGTAAACTTGACAATTACTTTCGGTGGTGCCACAGTATTGAAGCTGGGAATACAGTGCCTAACTGAAATATCCGTGTTGTTTACTGCCACGCCAATGGCATTTCCAACTGATCGCACAATACCTTCACAGGAGAGTTCCTTGTTCAGAGCTATTCCAGCGATTTCAAGGCAGTCACTGCATATGTACTGAGCTAGTTCTTCTGCTTGCTTGACAGCTTCATTTACAGTTTTCCTGGATTCATGGATGTCATTCTTGAGGCCCTCTATGACGCTACTTTGGTAAGAGAGCTTCTCGGCAACACAATTGTACTGGCCCAGAAAGTCATCATATTACTTCGATAAAAATGAGACTGTTGTCTTCAAATCATGAAGACTTCTACTTATTTGTCCAATTTCCAGCTTTAGTGGTGCGATTTCCTTTCTTGGGAGCTCCCTTATCTTCTCTTTTGTAGCCATATTGGAAGTTTAGTGACGATGTGGCGGGAGACCTAGGAACATGGCTGTAAGTGAAGGCCGAGTAGTGTTTGATCGCTACTTGGAAAACTCCTTGAAGAACAACACATACCAAAAAAGATCCATAGCACCTGTCGACTTCCAGATACATTTGGAAATGAGGCTCCATCAACATGTCCATCAAGGATCTTCCATCATCGTTCAAGTCCAAAAGCATGCTGGTCACTTTGTTCACCAATAGATTATTAGTGCACTTCTCCATCCAGCAACACAGCCATCAAGCTGGTCATGGTTTACAATAACAAAATTAGATGTCGCAAGGAATACACCCACAAAGAAGCGACATGATGGCGCAAAATAATGCGGACAAAAAATGACAAAGCGTACCTGGAATCAGAATGTCACCCTGCCCTAAAAAATGCGCCACAAAAAGAAGAGGCTAGCCAAGCACGCATCGCAGAAATGGGAGGAAGTGAAAATGCTGGAAAAAGAGAAAACGAGGATGGCAGCCCCGGCTATTGATTTATGAAGTTTCCCAAGAGGCAGTGCAAAAAGGAATTAAGAGTAGGGTAAAATTGCTGTCACTTGCTAACAAAAGAAGGCAAAACTGATTTCGCCGAGTTTATCACCAACCAAGGCTACAAAGCAGTAGAAGAGGCTCTAAGGGTCGGATGGGAAATGGAAGAGGCTCCAGCTAAATTAGAGAGAAACCCGAAGACACGAATTGAAATGCTTCACGAATTTCTACAAGAATGTGTATCCCCTTGTAACAAGAAGTGGCTTACCATCGCCAAAGATATCCTTCACAGAAATTCTATCCCAGAGGCTGATTTCAAAGAAGCCATCAGAAATCTTCCCGTCAAAGATCGTGGAATATATCGCAACATCTTGCATAAAGGGCGTGCAAATTGTGGGAAAACATTCATCCTTTATTCACTAATCCTTCAACGCAAGAACAAATTTTGCCTGGGTAGGAGCTTAAGATTGTGAAGTCATCTCTCTCAATGACTTATGCTGGTTGGAGAATATAATATCACGACCTCTTATTGCTTATGGAGGGACAAACAGTTCACTTGCCCGCCCCTAGATCTCACTATGCAGAGGACATTGTGTTCAAAAGGGACATTTCTATTTTTTGCACTGGTAAGGATGAACTTGTCTATGTTGGTAGAGGGGTAGCTGATTCACATGAGACTGAGATGATGCAAGTTCGATGAAAGGTTGTCAGTTTCCATGTACAAATTCCATTTACCGAGCAAGTAGATATTTTGCCATGCCCTCGCTGCTTCACAGAGTCCATCTGTGGACATGAAGGAAGTATTGCTGCTAACTAAGCAGAACCATATTGGCATGTTTTCCTTCCTTTTCCTTCTAGTGCCAAAACGTGTTTAAAGCGAGATGCATTCTCCCCTTAATCGGACTCACTGGTTATCTGTGACGTTTAGCTGCCCTGATTAACCACTTTTGTACAAAAAATTGGCTCCAAATCGCTTCGGGACAATTCATTTATGCCTTTTTTCTATTTTGAGGACTTACCATAAACTATGGAACGCTTGGATCTTTCTTGGAACTCTCAAGTTGATGCTATTACAAATAAAGTTAATAGAATTTTAGGTCTACTTAAAAGAATGTGTAGAAGGATGCTGAAACCATGAAGGTACTGTATTGCACGTTGGTGAGATCGCAAGCGGAATATGGATAAGTTGTGTGGTCGCCATAAACCACACAAACCGTTGATAAGCTTGAGCGAATACATCGGAGGGGAACAATTTATTCTCAGAAAAAGGATTTTTACCTAGGACGAGCACCTAAAATGTCTTAAGTTGCTTTCATTGGAAAAAAGACGCTATCTTTTTTATGTCAAATTTTTGTATATTTATTTATTTAGATTAGCTACAGGTAATCTGTCTCACATGGTGTGTTCCACTCTTTTACAGATTATCCTTATGGCTTTGTTTGTGTGTACATAGATTTTTTGTTTTCTTGCCATTAAATTGTAATAGATAAATATATGAAATTCAACATTGATTTGGGTCAAGAAGTAGTAAAACAGGAATTTATGAGGAGGTTCATTTGGTTAACCATTCAATTGAAACATAAGGGTAGTTAATAGTTAATCTATTGTCTCTAATAGACGGTAAACCATATTGTAAGGTTTAAAGTATTTCGCCACTTGAAATTGCTTTTATCATGCATTTAAAATGGTATCTGAAGTAAGAAATTTTTGTGCCAATTGGGAAGACCGAATTTTGAGATGCAAAATGGGACTTTTAAATGGTTAACTGTCGTGGTTAGTTGTGCATGTTCTAAATTATAAAGTATGTGTCAACCAGAAGTTGTTGTGTTGCATGTAATAAAAAAACCTGATTCCTGTAAACATTTCAGTACAAGTATTCTTTATGGTGCTAATAGCACTTAAGAGTCAGTTCTTTGCAGTGGGTATCTTACCCTCTTATCTGAAATACATTGGTAAAAATGATAAAGTATTGACTGCTTGCAAGAAATTAAATCAATTTACCTCAATTACATATAAATGCATGGCTGGTAGTCTCGCTGTGAAAACATACAGTGCAAGTCAATATCTAGGACCATTTCCTTTAATTCTTATTACATCATTTAACTGTGCATTCATTGATGTGATTAAATTGTTGATAGTTTCAATCCGTATTGAGTACATTGTGTTCACCACACTTTGTTTGAATTGCTCAAAAGACTCTTTTGTTATGTTCTGTGATACAGCTAGCTCTTAAAGTTTGTTGGAGGCAATGTGAAACAGATTTTCTATAGGAGTTGAATCAGCCCGCGACATTGCACTTTTTGCAAGCGCTGAGTTTTGTGATGGGTCATCGCCTTGTACCCAAATGTGACTATTTCCTTTGTCTGCTGTCTGAAACATAGAATTAAAGTTTCTGTCAATGAAACTGGAAAAGTATGCACCAGGATTGCATTTGTGGGCACATCCAGATCCGTCCAAAAAGAACGATAAATGCTCAGTCCAAAAATTCTCAGGCAAATATTTCTTGTACCATTTAGCAATAGATAACCTTGTTTTCAGATCATCTCATTTGCGCTTGTAAATAGTAAGAGCCTTTTTCATTTAATAATCTGGTGAATATATATGCATTTCGCCGGTAAAATTATAAAAAAGTAAAAGGTAAAAACTGTTAAAATGTTTGACTAAACGTTTTCAATCTTGCGATCATCTTCAGAGTGATTAAATTGCATAAACCAACTGTTTTATATTTGTGGTTACGTAATACCAGTTCCCATGGGGTATATAAACAAACAATCGGAACCGGCCAAACACCTAAAGAAACACCCCGAACACAAATTCACATGGGACATTTTGACTTCGGCTCATTCATGGACAAAGAGAAAAATGAAAGAGGCATTTTACATCGCACGCTTCAAACCAGTCCTAAATAAACAAGTCCAGTCATTTCACCTTACCCTATACCCCATGGGAACTGGTGTAACGTAACCACAAATATAAAACAATTGGTTTAAACAATTTAATCACTCTGAAGATGATCAGTCAAACATTTTAACAGTTTTTACCTTTTACTATTTTATAATCTGGTGAATGTCCTTACCGAAACTTCAGCATTGTCAATTCTTGCTTGTTCCATGTTGCGTGCAGCGGAAAAGTTCCCCTCCTCCTTTCTTCGCGTTACAATGATCCTGGTTATGTCTCTCTGTAAGCTTCTTGGACGCCTTTTCTTCATGCCTACCTTAGGGTACACTTGTTAACACCACGATTCGCTATGACGTGAAACGCAACAAAGATCTGTGACTTTACACACTGAAACTCCTGGAACATGATTTAAGTAATAGATACGAGCTCTAGCATCACAGGTGATTCTTCCCTTAAAGACCATTTTGTTTGAAGCAAATGTTGGTTTAATTTAGCCACCGGTTACGATGTATTTGAAATCTTTACTTGATCATCAAGTCTCATTCTATATTAACAAAGAACAGTTGTTTTTAATTTCCAGAAAAAAGAGTGCGTAATTAACCTGAAATCTAATATCAAATACTATGACCTTCACCCTTATCTCTATCATTGGCATCACATCTTCGTTCACAAATTCCTCAAATAAATCTTTCAGACAATCCTGGCCAAAAGTAGTTATGACACTTGAGTTGGCTCACGTAAACCCCCATCCCCCCTAATGAATATTGGAAAATATCACGTCTTTTTCCAACAAAAAGAGAAAAAATCACTTGATTATCACCATTGTAAGTGGGGAAGGGGAGACCTTGGTCGCTGTCCCAACCTTTTTGTCCAGGATTGTAGATGAGCAAGAGATTTGTATATCCCTGACTGGCACTGACGTACCAGTTCTGCTGGTCGACTTGGCTTCCTGGAGACAACATGGAAACCTGAATCTGAAGTTTTTGACAGGCAAGGGCGCAAACTACAGAGAGATTGAAGTTATTCAGTGAGTCCAACTGATTGGAATACACAAGTGTCAAGGTCTGATTGGATTGCACCAATTCGCTGCATGGGGAGGGACGTTTGTTGGTGTTGTGACGAATATCAATGATATTTTTGTATGACAAAACTGAAAGAGTACATGCCTTTAACAAAAAAAGGAAAATAACTGCACTTAACTGGACATCAATCATTTGTTAGCTAAAGTTTATCAAGAATGCAATGTTTTGCTTTAGGAAAATGAGACTTCGAAAATCCAAGGATGGCCGCCACCGAAATTGCAGGTAATTAATCCTGACGTCATTGCTGACGGTAACCAATTTAAGTCATATGATGTACGCCATCAACATCAAGACGCATGTCAAGTTTGGTCAATGTATCTTGGGTTAGAGCAAACAGTTGCAAAACCGTTTTTTTTTTCATTTAATTACTGGGTTGCCCATGGCAAACCAGTCGAGGTCTGCGTTGATTTTGTCGTTTTTTTATTTTTTTCCGTGTCGGTAAAAGTCTTGCCCTTCACTCCCTGCTAAGTGGTGGCTTTGTGCATAAAGCCGTCTGCGCTTATTTTCTTAGGCTCGAGAGGGTAGTGGGAAATGCGTAGATTTCTCTGGTGGACACAGTAGAACGATTAACTTAACCGGCAATGGCGTCGAAAGTCATGTAACGCGAATGGCGTTTTAGTGGATCTTTGAACAAAATATACCCTTATGAAGCTCAATAATGGCAAGTCAATTGGAGATACAGGCGATGGAATCTTAAAAGCGACGAGTAATGTACTTCAACAACAATCTATCGCCCGTCGAGCCGAAATCAAAGTGAGCTGTATTTACCTGAAGTACATGGTAATTTGACACGATTGAGTTTCATGCCTTCACGCACGCAATGAAATAGGAAGAGGTTCTCGCCTCTAAGAGCAAATATGTTGTTTGTTTCAATAAATTTTTTGCTGGAAAAGGATTCTGTGGTATTTTCTGCCTTTGTGAATTATAATATCATGTTGTGTATTGAATTTCCGACCTTAAGGTTCAAATGTTTTGAAGTTTTTTAGTATTGCTCTGTAAGCAGGAAGGGTTCACAGGCCTGTTGGAAGCTTGCTTGAGTTTCAACAAAATGAGCCCCAAAAGCGGTGAAAAATTGTGACGCAGATGAATAATAAAGTAGCTGCCATTTCCAAAATGATGAAACTACCTGGTGATAAATAACGTTGAACGCGTCTTGGAGAGTAAATTTTGACTTTGCATAAACAAGAGTTGTGCGATTGTGATCTTTGCTTTGACTTCGCTCATTTCATTTTCAAACTTTATAACACTTGACAGAAAAAGAAACTTACATCATTTGACACAGAAGCTTCACTGTTTGGCGAGTAAACATGCCACCTTAACTTAATCATGGCGCCCGCTGAATTCCGGCCATGTCACTTTCGATTTGGCGATTTATTTGAACGTAGCAAAAATCTCCCAAAATGTTTGTCGCTGATCGTAACTTTTTATATTCTATATTCACGGTTCAAAATTAATGTTGTTTTCATGTCGTAAATATGTTATTCTCGATCGACCGTCCTGGAGACTTCCTTCTGCTCTTTCTAAAAACTCTGTATCAATAGTTATTTACTTTTGCATCAATATTTGTTTTTGCATAAAGCAAGCTAACAAGATCTGTACCTTGCTGAGTTCACATTTGTTAGCGTTAATAGTATTTTCGGTCCGATGCTTCTGTTTTACGAGGGGTATATTGTTTTGGTCTCCCATCCAAACACTAACCCCGCCGAACAGGGATTGACTTCAGTGAACTTCGGCATTACAAAGTTGTCAGATGCTCAGCGGGCACGCTTAAACTTGTGGTGAAAAGACATGTCAACATGTCAGCCCAGAAGCCAATGTTTCTCACTTCCCATTTATTTTCCTCAATCTTTCTGGGTTCAGTACTTTGCTAGTAACCACATGTCTTCTCAGACTATTTACCCAAGACTTCTACCATGGCACTACAATGATAGACAATACCAAAACAATGTCATGCACTGTTAGAGCTACATATTATGCAAGGACAGATCTGTTTCGTTGTACGAACGTGTGAGGACCTGTGAGCCAAAGGGCCTCTTCTGGTATGACTTTTTAACCTTGAAAAAAATTGTTTGGAACGGTGCACGTACCACAGGCAACCCAGTGTACCCTCACAGAGGGTCTTGTTAGTGTAAATTTAATGCTTAAGTAGCAAGAAACATGGGAAGTCAAGGACGGTAAATTTGAACCCAATCAGATTCTTATTATTCGGCCCAAAATTAGTGCAAAACAGCAAAAAAATCAATTTCCGCACGAAATTTCTACAGGATTACACGCCATACTGCACTATAGTATCTTTACAGTTTTCAATCAGAATACTCATATTTAATAGGCCCTGAATATGCATAAGCCTGATTGCATTGGGATTCTTACCCCTTCAACAATCCTAGCACTGGTTTTTGCATCATCGAGACCACAAAACGTTGTTACAGAAGCCTTTAGAAGTTTCAGTGGGAGCTTAATGTATGAAGGTTCACATCAACACTCTTTCCTAAAGTGGAAACTCAAGGGGCTAACTTGAAGGCATCCTCTCTTCCAGAATTAGAGAAAAGGAGACCAAAGGACATCTTACTGTAGAGTATTCCACTAAACCAATTCGAAAAGAATTGGCCAAGGGTAAATCACAATCACAATATTTTTCTCAGAGGAGCACTGCACACACAAAAACACTACAAGCAAGGCTACTTAACTTAAGGAGGGATTACCTTTTCTTTTCCACTCTGGTCAGAGTTCTTCTCAGTCCTTGTGTGGGCCCATTTCCATCAGTAGGGCTAATGCTCACATGGTTCATTTGGGGTAGAAACGTTACACTCTAATCAGTAAGTCTGTACATAGATTAAGGACTTTCCAAATCATGTCGGTAAATTGGTGAAAACATTACATTTCTTCTTGGCCGTAACACACTTGATCGTCCTGGTGGCTACTTAACTTTTTGATATTGAAAATCTCATACCTTTTTTGAATTGCATCCTCCATATTGCCCACAAGTACTTTGCATGTTGCATGTGTGTTGCTTCTGGAGATTTATGTGCCTAACTGGGATTGGCCAGGAATTTTATGTCCCAGAAATCATTTAGGAGACGCTATTTTTTGGGGGAGACACGAATTTGTGAAAGTCTCGAAGTTGTTGAAATTATCTGAGAGATTAGGGTTATTTGAGAGGTCTTGCTGGCAGTGGTTTATAATGAGTATTATTCACTGTTAATGATAATATTGAAACATACTGCAGTAACAGTTTAATTGGAGAAATAATTATTATCTGACAACCATCTTTGCTACGTTCCCTCATCACTCTCTGTTACACACATTTAAGCACATTTAAGGACCATAAAAATAGTTTTGGGTTTAGATAGATAAAAATTTCAAAAATTTGAGAATGAAAAAAAAGAGAATAGAGTCCACAACAATTTATATTAGAGCTTTCCTTTATTCATATTTGACTTGGATAAAGCCATTCCTCTATCTACCCCAGGTAGATAGAGTCCAAGTGCAACTTTAAAGAGTTTCATCGCGGCGAGAAGTATTTGAACACAAAAATGAAAACATGAAAGTATATACCAAACAAGAAATTAGAAAGCCTCAGTTGCAACTGGAAAAGAAGAGGCGCTGTGTCTGGAACGATAAAGCAGAACAGCTTGCAAAATCCTCCAAAACGTCGCACTACAATAAGACCACTTTGGCTGGCATTATTGAGGTCTCTTGGACATTGCAGAGGACAGGAATGATTGAGGGAGATGGCTGCAAATTAACTCGCGACAAAAAAGAGAAGATGACGTGAACAAGTTCGGTAAACAAAAAAGGAACATTATCTAGCAATTGGGAACACATGGCTGTTGCCCATGCAGCAGTCGAAACTTTAGAAGCGGATCTTGAAAAGTGTCAGCAAATTAGCTTCCAGCAGGAGTACCCAGCGGACCGCTCTTCTCCCTTTTTTCCACTGGCTGGCACTCCTTCACATCAACCCTTTTGCTTGCTGGTTGTGTGGGATTTAATTTTACTGGTTGGCTAAGCACCATTAAATTCCTTTCCTTGCTTGGAAAATTTCCCTGAATACTCCTTCCCTACCTTATGGTTTATTGTCAACTGAAAAGTAGCATTACTGAAGTAGGAGTGGTCTTGCCACTGAAATGATGGTTGCATGTGGTAGCCTGTGTGGCAGACATATTTCCGGTAACACAGGTTATGCACGTGGCGTCTTAGTGGTCTTTTGTGAATGCCAGTTAACTTTTTAAACATAATACAACTCACTGTGTTGTTATTTTGCTGTATGCTTTGTTTATCTGTCATTACGAGTGGTAACATATTGTTGCCCTTTCACATGGTTCTGCATGTCGCAATAACACTGCTCCACTTTCGTTGAAAGTTTGGTAAGTGTTATTAGCAAAGTTCTCTGCTTACTTCTTGAAGCATTTGGTAACATATCACAAAGTCAATTTCTCTCCTCATCCATTCCGTTGCAGAAGCATTTTACTGAAAACTAGTGGCGTGGCTCTTTGATTCTCCCGGCTCCACTGTACTAGACATTGCAGGTAACGATAAACTATTCCCTAACTATTGTTACTAAAGTCAGTTTTCACCTAAGAACTAAGCAACACCTGCATCAGAAGTATCCGCTTAACCTCAAATAGGCTGAATAGTCATCGAACCTTGTGTGCAGCTGAAGGTGTTTAAAAAAATGTAGCATTGAAACCTTAAAACACGAGGAAAGGGCAGCCAGCTAATGCATTCTGAGAAGTTTGTAATCAGTGGTACCAAATCTTAGGGGGACTGACACCGGAAAAAGCTTGGTCTGATGGATAGCAAAATTATGCTATTGCTGCCAAAGGATGAGGTACATGATGAATGACCAAGAAAATATTTTGCTACCATGGTTATGTTAAATGTTGGGCTGCCTCTGTGACCATTAAATAACTGATGAGGCAACAATCCTTGTCCATGCAGTTATTGTTTGGTGTTTGACTGCGCACTGTTTAGATAATCTCCCAGTTTTTATCATCTGAATTAGTGTTTGTGTTAAAAGGATTACCAAAATTACAGACTCCTAAACAGACTTTCATCGTGCATTTATCAGAAATTTGACTTTTTTCAGAATTTCCTATCATTGGTTCAGTGATTATTACCAGTGTTAAACATCCTTCAGATTATTCTGTTGTCTCTTTACCTGCACCTGATAGACTTCAATAGGTAAATTACTTCAAGTGAGTGATATGTTCCACAAGTGAGTCAGTGTTAGGGTTTTAGGAATAAGGGATAACCGAGATAGCTTTGAAAAGTGATTTTAATGATAACAGCCTCCGTAATTTTATGGATAAGGGATACCTGCTCCTGGAATTATAGGGATAAGGGATGACTAGCCCCCCCTCCCCCCCCCCCCCCCTCACTAGTTGCTTATGATTGCAATACTCATGGATCTCGTTCCATCATTTCCAGTATATATGGGCTTGCAACATATATCACTGGGCACTACAAGCAAAAAATTTGTGTCAGGTATTGAGTGACAACGAATCCAAGATTTCCTGTGTGGAAAAAATCCAATGCCGGATGGTCTCATCTGATCTCTGTTTTCAGACTTCGAAAGAGTATCGCTCATGACTAGTCGGAGACACTGATTTGTTTGGGAAGTGGATTCAACAATAAGTGTTCTGCATTTTCCATACATGCACTTTTTTTTGTTTTTGAAAGACATCGCTTGATTGAGGGAGGTCTTTGCCTTGCTGACATGTAGTGTCCAATCCCCCTGGTCACCAGATGTAATTTCTTTTGTGCAATGTTATTAAAAATACAGATGTTTCCAACAAAGATATTTTTTAGAGAAAATGTGCACAAAATCTTTTTGTCTTTTTTTAAAAGACATCACTTCTTTGAGGGGTTCTCTGCCAAGTCTGCCTTTTTGTCCAGGGTCGAGAGTCAAAGGTACCATTTCGAGGATCAAGGGTTCTTTGTCGAGTGCCGAGGGTCCTTAAGACGGAATTCAATTGAGATGATACAGGGAGTAAACTAAGAAAATATATTAAAAAGACTAAACTAGTGAGCAGCCCTCTGCAAATTGTATCTGTAACGTAGACTTCTTCAGAGAGTTTTACAATAATACATTAAAGATTTGACCAGGTTTTTGAAAGGGAACAGACACAGCTGTGAATATATTAGCTAAAACCGTGGCCCCAAAAAACTTACTTACAAAGATTAGCTAATGTTCCAGTATCTTGCAACATACAGTGCAATCTAATTCTGGCATAACCCTTTTGATTACATTTTTAACACACAAGTGACTGCAATTAGACAAAACCCACTGTGACTTAAACTTGATATTAGCGGTATCACCTTTACGTAAAAGCCACTTTCTTCTGATGCTGTATTTGATTTTGCGAAACAGGGGCAGCAAAATTCTAAATTGATACCCCTGTACATGTAGCTGCTTCCAGAATTTATCCCTAGTCTCAGAGAAAGACTAGTAGGAAGAACCATTTGTAGCATACCTCATTAATTCGCCTTTAACAAAATGTGAAACGACTTCTGAAAAGTGGAAAATTGCAGCACATCCGGACCTGGCAAGGTTGGAGGGGAACGAGAGAGCAATGCTGAGGTGGATGTGTGGCATCAAACCTGACGACAATACCAGTCTGAGGGCCTTATGCAGTAAGCTGGGGATTGTCAGTCTAGAAGCAGCTCTTCGCCAATCGCAGCTTCGGTGGTTTGGGTATGTCGAGAGGGCAAATAGCTCAATCTCCTCAATCAGGTTCCATGAAGTTGTGGGTCGTAGACGCAGAGGAAGACCCCGGAAAACTTGGGCAGAGGTGATCAAAAGAAGACCTGCCGACAGGGATGCGTGGAGGAATGGTGTGCAAAACCATGTGCCGTCACACCCGCCCACAAGTGGAACATGACGTTAATGGATAGTGAGTGTGTGTGTGAGTGAGTGATCCGAAGACGCATCTCGAAAGAGAAACAGGTCCAGAAAATAAATGCTACTCTCGGTGATAGAATAAGTAAGCTTCATGCGATCATTTTTGTTGCTAAGAGCCCTAAGGAATTCTAACAGGGTGCACCCTTGGGTCCACACCACATGGCAAAAATGTGATCAATGAAATGCTTGTATAAAGTGAGAATAGTACTCAACAAATCCTTTTTGGTGATGGTACATAAACGTGTTTGCTCCTGTGACAGTAGCCTGCGTAGCTGGCAGTATTGTTGGCCTGAGAGGCAAATTAACGAGCAGTGAAGCCATGCGGGGAATCATTCAATGGGCGGCTTATGCTTCTCACGCCAACAATACCGCCAGCTATGCAGGCTACTTTGACAATTAAAGGTGTGCTTGTAGCGATACCAAACTCTTGATGAAATAAATCCGGACTATTCTGAAGATAACTAACGGTTTTTAAAAACAAGTCTCGCGAGCTGTATCAATAGTGGAGTATAGGGTGCCCCTGGCACATAGCTATCACCAGTGACAAATTGAGAATATAATCGGTCGGCATGTGACGCAATGGGAACTGACACAATTCTGACATTGAGACAAAACCGATTACACACGCAAGATAAAGGGGTAATGTGGTGGGTCCATTTCAGATATTTCTTTGAAATAGTCTACAACCTTCATTGCTTCTAAAATGGTTGAAACATCAGAATACAGAAAACATCTAACATGAAAACGTAGCGCATATGAGCTTAAGGGCATATGAGAGACGAGCGCATCTTTGTTTCACGGTTTAGGATATTGCACACCACATTGATTAAACAAAACAAAGATAAGCTGACTTGTTGAA
>NC_090869.1:42298843-42311343 GCF_036669935.1 Montipora foliosa
AGCCGTGTGACACCAAACTCGAAAACGATTGGTGGACGTTGTTAAACAAGCGGCAACTTGTTAAAAGGAATAGACTCGAGCTCCATTCTGTTCCAACGTTCAACTGCCATTCAACATGTTGAATGGCATATTTCAACATTCAACAACAAATGTTGAACTGTGCATCATCGGCTTTACTGATATCAGTTATGAAAATATATTAACTCATAAAGAAAGGTAACATCCCCTAGTTGATTATTTTCTTAGTTTACTCTCTGAATCATCTCAATTGAATTCCTTCTTACGAACACTTTCTGTAAAAAGGGATCCTCAACACTCGACAAAGAACCCTAAAAAAATAATCTAGACCCTCGGCGAAAAGTTGGTGTCCGTTCACCCTGGTCGCCAGATGTAATGCCTTTGTTCAATGTGAATTAAACAACAGACGTTTCCAACAAAGATGTTTTTGAAAGAAAATGTGTCAAAACTTGACAACCTTCACGGAAGGGAAACTGATTTTTATTTAGCGAATGGATTTAAAAATCAGTGTTCTACATGTTTTTGGTACTTGCCCAATTTTCTCCTCCCTTTTTTGAAAAACATTGTTTGATTGAGGGGTTCTCTGCTTTGCTGTTATTTTAATAGATCCCAGTCATGAAAAATGATTCCAACAAGGATGTTCTTGAAAGAAAATCTCTCAAAATCTATCTACATTTACCACAGGGTTAGGTGACGTGACCTTTTATTGAGCAGACATGCACATTTCAACCTTTTTTTAGTGAAATGCCAAAATTGAGCCGTAGCACTGAGAGCAGAGAAATCTTATTTAACGAGGTACATTCATCTTGGGTTTCATTTTACGAAGGTGAAACTCTGGGAACGTCCTACTCCTGCAATCGACTATGAAAAGTAAGAACTTTATTCTCACAATTGAATCTTTAGGCAGTTCTTTTAACAGATATAGAGGAAATCTCACTGACTGTTTTAGTAAGCGTTTTAAATATCAAATAGGGATCAAGTGTTGATTTTCTTATCTCACGCTGACAGTTGAATAAATAGGTGTTGATGCATTTGGCTCATCTTGAATATGTAAGCTGTTTCTGCAACAGAAGCAATTTCTTCAAACAACCAAGTCTACAAGGCATAAAGCAGAAGTAAAATCCCAATTCAACATGTCTTTCTGGTTAAAGATGGCAAAATTCGATACTCACAGGTTCTTAAAAAGTTAATATACCCATGTGATAAATGTGGTTCTCTGAGCTCAAGGCGATAAAATTTTTCCGAGGTAAATTACATGCAAAAAAAATTGATCGGTCAACATCTTGTGAAGAGTAAAAGACTCAGCGACCAACAAGTGAATTGAATGTTTTCCTCCTGTCTTAAGGTTCATTCAGTAACAAAGTACATGAAAATCCCGAAATTAGCCCTTACCGACCTTACCAACACAGTCGAAGAATGGATCAACTAAATGTATCAGGGGAACCCAACGAGAATGTAGTTCAAAACCTGGCTTAGACATAGCATTGTCAAAAGTATTTTAGTATTTAATCGGTAGATATAGGCATATTTTTATCCCCAAAAAATTTTTCATCTGCTCCGATTTCCTAGCTGAAAGCCTAGTGATCCGAAAATTATAGGGATTAAAAGTAACCTTTTCGAAAATTTCAGCCAAAGAAACAGCTCCCGAAAATTGTAGGTGACCTTTTTAGGGTAAAAATCCGTTAAAAATAGGCAATTATACGATTTTTTAGATGGTCGAAAATCCTAGGACAGCCAGTCAAGCAAGAAATTTTTCAACAAATCTTTCGAAAATTCTAGATCTGAAATCGTCTTCCGAATAGATATTTTCGGAAAGTTGACGTTGGTTGCCCCTGACGTATGCATCTGGAAGGATCGGCATGGACGTTTCCAAGACCCTTCAGACGAGTGATGCCAACAGTCTCCTGCTACACGTGACAGCTGTCGAGGTAGAATTTGTATGGTATATAATAGCAGGTGACGTTTTCTATGTGCATGTAAACAAAACTTCAGGGCCCCAGGGCATCTTATGATAATTATTTTAAATATAAATGGTTAGACCAACTTCAAAAAGGAAGCAAACTGTGTTTGCATACTTTAAAGTAAGGTCTTTCCAACACATTAATTGCAATACAAGGTGTGCTTGCGAGCATTCGAAGTGGTTTGTTGCATTAAAAGCCCCAAACTTGCTGAATATAGGATGCAAGCTTTGTGTCTTTCCTAGCACACTTTGCAGTGACGCTTTTCGAGCTACCTGTTCAAGTTAAATGCCAGGTATATCTGCTGGCTTTGGGTGTTATTTCTAGCAATTCCAAAACTTTTTTTCACATGGATGGATTCTTTTGCGATTTAAAAGGAATATGGCGGCTTTGATTGCTTCTATGATAAACTGATATATCCTTTGCTGTTTGAGCCTCAGCTCTTCCTATTGATCTTTGCAGTGATTTGGTGGAGTGTGGGGACGTCGCATCTTTCCAGGCAGAAGTAAGGGACTATTATTATTCATTCTGGGTTTATTAAGTCGCATGCATGTGTTTTTTGAAATGGCTGGATCACTATTGGATTATAAGTAAGAACTATGGTTCTGGGAAAATTTTGAAATTACCTTTCATTCTGTTAACAAGAAAAAAAGGTTTTCTGGTTATGCACGGTTATGCATTACTTTCTGTTCTTCTTTCACAGCAACATGATAAATCCACAAAAAAACCAGAAAAGCAAGGTACAAGGAATCCTTAGATAGTTATGAAATGACTAGTGGACTCTAGTACTCTGTGATAGATCGGTCTAGACATACTGCCTCATTCTTCTGCCAGAAACTTTGCTTTTCGTCACAGAAAGCCACACAATGTTGAGGTTTCGGAGTAAAACAGCTGTATATGATCACTAAAAATAGGACCTCAGTAACGATTCAGGAAGCTTCGACTCTGGCACTCTTATTTAGGCGGGTAGCTTTTTTTCTTAGGTATCAACAACAACAATTGTAGACTGGCTGAAGAACACTTTTAAATATGACACCAAAAGATTATAAGAGAAAGATCAATTTTGGCACAGTTACAGTGTATCAATCACGTTATGGTACTGCTGACAAGGACAGAGAATATTTTCTAGGCCTTCTTGGGAACACATTTTTTTTTGCGGGGTTTCCAGGTGAGGCGCAAATTGTATGGTTTTCAAGGATTACCGTTTAAGACACAGCCAACACCTG
The DNA here is from genome assembly GCF_036669935.1 of Montipora foliosa. Classification (NCBI taxonomy): domain Eukaryota; kingdom Metazoa; phylum Cnidaria; class Anthozoa; order Scleractinia; family Acroporidae; genus Montipora; species Montipora foliosa. Next base: position 42,302,046 of record NC_090869.1, read on the forward strand.
CAATCTCGGCTCTTACGATTGATAGCTATCACCTTAAGAACTGGGTGGGTGACAGCTATTTGCAATGATATTTTTTTGCGCCTTGGTCATTAGGCTTTCTGCACTGAGCAAAAAAAAGAGCAGCATGTCTGCGAACTCGAAGAGTTGTAAAACGATTTATTTTATCCTACGCATTTCATGTGATTAACGCACACTTCGTCAGGGATGTTTTACAATACAACACAAGGGACCTGTATATATACCTACATAAGAGAGTAAAAACCGCACCTACAAGAGCGGATTTGCATGTAGGAAAGAGGTGGAAAGGTGTGCAAGAAGTGACATATTTTGTGTCTTACATAATTTTGGGGCCCACAGTTTTAGCTAAACTGTGGGCCCCAAAAAATTGTTTTGCTTTTTTACTTAGATTAGCTAAAGATACAGTAGATTTGTAACAAACAGTGCAATCCACATCTGGTAATATCTGGCTTATAACACGCTTGATGCGTGCATGGCTACAGTTGAAAGTGGTTTTAAAGACAATAGTCTTGTTGCTACCACCAGACCTAATGTTTGCTTTCCTACTAAGCCATCCTGTTCTATCACTGCAGCGTATTGCGCGAAACAGTGTGAGCAAAAATCTGAAAGGATACCCCCTCACCCGTAGACGTTTCCAAAATTTCTCACAAAACAAGAGCTTGTCGCCAACACAAAGCAGCTAAAGAGATTCACAAAGAATCGAAACCACCGGCCCTGCTTAGACATTATATTTCAGTTCATACGCTGAGACAAGTTGTCAGACAACACATTACATGTAAGTTGTAATCCTTACAATGAAGATATCGACAATGCAGAAGCACTTCTGCCAGCTCCACCAAGAACACCAGAGTATCGTCTGTCAGACGAGGATATGGCTGAACCAAACCTCGAATCAGACGAGGAAAGCCCTCCAGCATCACAGCTAGAGCAACGACACAAAACTGAACTTGCTGCAACGGCAACAAAAAGAAACGAAAGGAGAAATTCTTCAAGGCAAAGCCCGGCAAAAGTTACCAACTTACGGCAAACCTCAAAAACGAAAGGAGAGGAAATAACTAGCGCTATTGAATTCAAAAAAAGAAAAACTGAGGAATCAATCCTCAAATTAAAGAAACATTTAGAACAAAAGACTTGTCCTAAGTCACTCCAGTATAAAGTGCGGGCAAATATAATGCTCAATGACATGTTTCAAAAAGAAATAGGCGCCACAAAACGATATGCCGAAAAAAAATTTGTGCAAGCCCTGTTGCGCTTCCATCAGCGCAGACTCGAGAGTCGCGTTAAAAAATTAGAAAGGGCGAATTAAGCCAAACAATGTTAATAATGATGTAAATAGGATAAACAACCTAGAGCAGCAACTTTTCGATATAAAAGAGATGTTATGTACACATTTGCTAAACAACAATAAAAATGTTGAAAGCTATAACAGTGTGGTCTCTGAACAAACTACCACAAAAACCACAAGCACAAGATCAGTCGCAAGACTGTCAAAAAATGGCAAACGCATAAGACGAAAAAAAAACCGCCAAACAAAAAATATATAACAAAGAAAGGGAGACAAACGAATAATTTCTTTAAAATCTCTCAGGTCACAGATTAACTGATAGCCAAGTAAGTGTACTGTCAAAAGGGCTTCGATTTATCCCGACACCCGTGACTAACAAAAACGAAATCAAATGACACTTGTTGGCTGATTTCGAACATTTTGCAAGACAAATGCATCTCCAATACATAATTCACGGAAACGACAAGGGAATACATCCATTCCACATACAATCGAACTGGGTTCCACCAGTACAACCCTCTGTTGCCCTTAAAAGCTACTTGAAAAACGTCAAACTTAAACTTGCTGAAATAAGAGTGCAAAAGCCAAAATACAATTTGTCATGAAAGGAACATACAGCAGTGAAAGAGTTGAAACAAAACACGGCTATAAACCTAAAAATCGCCGATAAAGGGAGCACAACAGTGATCCTCAATATAACCGACAAACTTCAAGAAGGCCTGATCTAACTTTGACTCTTATCTGTGGATATGGGGCTAAAGGAAAACATATGTTCCAAGCGTTATGATTTCATGAAAAATTTCGAGTACTTGAAGCAAACATTGTTGTTAATGTCACTGAGTAATGGCAATGATAACCTAAATTCACAAGAGGAGTTTGATTCCCTTTGGGATTCTTGAGGATCAGGCTATCAGGTGGAGAAGCTTCATGAGTTCACTGATGAAGTCAAGACACTGTGTGGGCGATCTATCATGCTCTCTTATGGATTTTGGCTACCACACACAGCACCTCTACTTTGAAACTTCGCATGCCAAAGGCGAACAAGATGCAGCTGGGTCTCACGTGAAGCAGAGGGTGAGCCAGGCAGTTTTACAACGAAACGGCAGAATCACTAATGCAGAGAGTATGTACAAGTATCTTGTTGAGAATTTCACCCTTCCAGTGGCATCCAGCGTTGACTCACGAACAAAAGCAGTGGAACTCAAACGACGGGTCTTCTTTTTTGTCCCTAGTCAGGGAGAAAAGGCTGCAGGTAGAAACAGACCTGGAAGGCAATTCAAGTCAGTCTCAGGAATCAGAAAATGGCACTGTGTTAAGAGCTTACCATAACAAGAGAAGGTCTTAACCAGACATCGCTTGTGTTACTGCACTGATTGTATACTAGATGACGAAGATCAGTGCATCAACAATGACTGGAAGGAAGTATAAATCAAAAGGGAAACTTCCCCTGCCACCACCAGGCAGTCCACAGCCACATCAGCTCTGGATAATGATACCATGTCACATATGGCTGATCTTGCAGCCAAAGGTAGCACTGTGGCCATAGCAGCTTTTGAGGATCCTGCCTTAATGATTTCTACCTCCTAAAAGTCACTTCCAATGGCGTGGAAGAGCTAGAGGAGCCAATGACTGATAACTATTCCTGCCAATACCCTAGTGGCAGTGCTGTTCTCAAAGGTCACTTCTTTTTATGGGAAAATCTTCAAGATATGACCTACACTCTTGACACTAAACGTCTAGCTGTAGTTTATGCTGGGACAGTGCGTGCTATATGTACAGATCTTTCTGTGAAGAAAAAAAATCGAAATAAGCCAATCTACAAGCTGTCTATGCAGCACCATTAAGAGATAATTGGATCAATGTAAATCTTGTACATATTTGTCTATCATGGTAAAAAAAAATCAACGATTTTGTTAAAACCTCTAAACTTCTGTATCTGGCCACGCCCACAAGGTACTATGGGTAATTAAAAATTGCATTTTCTCGCTTCTCAAATTGCAATTAATTAAAAATATAAAATGATGTTGCCATCTAAGACTAAAATGCATTGAATAAAACAATAAAGAGAAATTTCCTGACGATTTTGCTTTTTTACGCTGTGTCACACAAATGGGAGGGGTGATTGTGCAGCGACACATCTAACTCACTTGGGGAGCTGAAAGGAAAAAAAAACAAGCAGAATGTGCAATCAATATAAAGAATGTGTGACCTTCATTGTAACTGTCTAAATCATGTATCAATCACATATGATGCAAGCATACACAGATGTATTAACTTGTTGTTAATTAGTGTCTTTTGTTCTAAGGAAAGGTACCAATTATCAAAACACTACTACATCCGCGTATGTTGCTTGTGCTTATGCTTGTTTCGTATGTGAAAACCAGCTTTAATACACGACTTTCATAATGGCCGACGGCACAGGGGACTGGTAGTAACTTTTCCATGAAAACGAGGTCAGTAGGGCCACGTTAGCCTGCGCTCTGTGTGTTGTAAACAAATCAGAGGGTCAAATCAAATTAACGCTAACAATAGAATATTTTAAAATGCCAATGAGCCGTTGTGTTCCGGAATGCCCAATAAAAATCAACCTCTGTAAAAACGGTGAGAAAATCTCGTTCTTTAAAGTTCCGAAGAAAAGGTAACTTCAAAGTAACCAAGTTCAGAAACATATGCTCCAGACATTTAAGGACAGGTGACCTCAGGAAAACTCTCGGTGGAAAATGTGAAGTTAAAGGTGGAGTTGTACCTTCAGATTTTCCATGGATTTGAACATCGCCTCGCAAAAGAAAGGAGCCGACAGTGAGAAACTCTGCTTTAAGCAGTGCGGCTCTTAACTTAAATACTTCAGTTGTATCTGCAGAAGAACCAGCCAGTGAATTACCAGCGAGTGTTTCAGATTTAGAATCAAATAGTAGCTCAACAACTCAATACAGAAAAACCCAAACAGAATTCACTGTCCCTGAGGTTTACTTGACAAAAAGTATTAGCAACAATGATAAAAAGATTCAAGAAATGGAACAGGAAATCAAGGAACTTAAGCGTCAATTGCAGCATATGCAGCTGCAAAATGACGGCCTTAATGATAGATTATTTATTCTTGAAAACTTGAAAATGAAGGATTCGTCTGCTACTTTATATTCTGGTTTTCCCAACTGGGAAACGTTTATGGTTGTTTACACATATCTTGACTCTGGGGAGAAGGGAGAGAATTTCTCCTATTCGCATTCCACAAATCCTGGCGTCGTTTCTGATTACACTGTGGAGAATAAAGCAGTTATGTCTCTAACTAAGAAAGGGCGAGCTAGATCTTTAAGGCCACACGATGAATTTTTAATGGTCATGTGTACACTTAGACAAGGGTTTCATGAAGATCACGTTGCTCACTTGTTCAATGTCTCAACCTCTACAGTGAGTAGAATATTTATCACTTGGATTAACTTTATGTACTTTAAATGTGGACACATTTACATTTGGCCCAGTAGAGAAGTAGTTGATAGAACAATGCCAGAAGCATTCAAAAGAAAGTACAAACCTACCAGAATTATTATTGATTGTACTGAAGTGAGATGTCAGATGCCATGCAGCTTACAATTAAATGGAGAACTCTTCAGTAGGTACAAAAATCACACAACATTCATTTCTCCTGGGGGTGCAATAACATTTACAAGCCAGCTTTACACTGGATCTATGTCTGATAGAGAAATCGTCAGGAGAAATGGCTTTTTAGATGTGCCTTTTGATGACAATGACTCTGTTATGGCAGATAAAGGATTTACAATTCAAGATTTGCTGCCACTGGGGATCTCATTAAATTTGCCTCCCTTCCTAGGAGGGTCAAGTCAAATGCCTGCAGAAGATGTGGCAAAAACTCAAGAAATCGCCAGCTTGAGGATTCACATTGAGCGTGCGATAAACAAAATAAAAAATTTCCATATCTGGGACAAAGTGATACCCGTTCATCAAATTCCACTGGCTAGCCAGATGTGGGTAGTATGTGCATTCAGTTGTAATGCACAACCAAACATAATAAAAGGAAAGGAACTTTATTTAAGTGTCTAGTCGTTCTAGCACTGAAGCACTAATTGGGGACACTGTAAATTGAAATTAACAATTACCACAAATCATGCCAAATGTTGGTTTTTGAGGAGAGTGGAAACCGGAGAACCCAGAGAAAACCTCTCGATGCAGAGCAGAGAACCAACAAACTCAACCCACATACGATGCCGAGTCTGGGAATCGAACCCCGGCCACATTGGTGGGAGGCAAGTGCCATCCCTGCATAATAACTGTTTCACGTGTCTTTGATGAGTAGTGATGTGTTGTATGAATTCTTGGTTTTCACATGATGTCACAATGATTCAAAAATCTAAAGTATACCTCTTATAAGCTGAATTAATGGAGCTTATAGCAAATACAATATTTTTGGATTTTATTTTTGGTGCAATTATAAGATTTTGAATTTTTGGCTACCATGTTTTTGCCCCTGAGTGGGGTACAAAGATGGCTGCTCCATACATTTCTTACTAAAAATGAAAAATACTTGTTCGCCCAACTCTCGAGTGAAGTGCTTTTGTGCTTCAAACTTTGGCCAAGGTGTGTAGTTTAAACTCTCTACAATTCCATAAGCATTTGGAATGGAAATACATTGGTTATTGCTCGTGAGTTTTGATATGATGTAAGTGAGAACCAAGAATTGAGATTGAAATGCTAGATCAGGTATTTTTTCCAGAAAATATTCATACCCCAAGGTAACTCAAAGTTTTAGGGAGGTTAGAGTCTCCAAATCCAAAGATTTTGAAGAAAAATATCAGCTGAACTGGAAATTTTGGAAGGACAGATGAGGGGCTTCAATGCCCCTACCCTCCTAAAATATTCCCTAGTGGGAGAGGGTGGCATGGATAATTTCTGGAACATCATATAGAATGTCAAGTGCTTTTCTGGACCACTGGTGAAATACTACAATGTTTGATCTTATTGTTATTCGTCTTATATTACACAGTTGTACTTGTACAAATTGCCTGGCAATATAGACCTTAAGATACCCGTATATCGGTGTACAGGTATGGGTAGTGTACCCGTACACGTAAAATGTTCTTGTGTGCAGCTAATTTGATTAAGATACCCGAAGAGTTAACGCGCAGGGATTGGTAGCGATTGTTTAAAAAGATGGCGGCTGCGGCGGCAAGGTTTGCTCTTTTTACTCAGAAATAAGTTGTCTAAATTGCTTAATAAAGTCTATCAAATGTATAGTCTTTAGAAAGTACGCCAATGATATGCTTCTTTTCCATGTGTTTGACACTGCGATGAGGACATCGAGATTCTCCTTGTGGATGCTTTGAGTAAAGTTCCGTCTAGTGTTGACATAGGTTTTAAAATTGACCTTGAAAATCTGGACGAGCAAACTTCCATCGACCTGTTTAGGTAACAGCGAGTTTGAATTATAGTTGTGATAACAAAGGTATGGTATTGGAACTCTCCAAACCTTACAACTTTTCGACACAGGTTTAGTTAGCAAAAACGATCTTAGAGTACTGCACGATGCTCTTTCAATACCTGCTGTGTGTAAGTGTCCAAATGGAACTGTGGCTGGTGGCTTGGAAGCTCTGCTTATCCTACTACGAAGATTGACATATCCAAACCATTTGTGTGATTTGTGTCAGTTGTTTGGAAGACCCGAGCCGGAACTCAGCATGATAGTCCATGAGGTAAGTCAATTTTTTTTTGAGTTGGCAAGGGCTGGGGAGGGGAGAGTCAACATTAACTTGTGTAAATAAATGGCCCTACTCTTATCATTAAGTGCGTTTTTCAGACACATGGGACATAATAAACAGATCAGAACTAGTATTTCCTGGTAGTATTAACTGGTATTAATATTTATAAAACATATCAAAAGCTAATTAAGGGTATTCCATGTATTTGAAGCACCCCCCTAACTGTCTTCTTTCAAGCCACCTGTTTATTGACCTTTTCTCCCTACTTTTTAAAGGTTTTGAATGACATATACATCAGGTGGAACCACTAGTTGGAGAACTTGGACCAGAACTGGATTGATGCACAGTCATTTGCTAAAGCCATTTACAATGCTGGAAGTCCACTAGACAACTGCTGGGGTTTTATTGATGGCACACTGAGGCCATGCTGCAGACCCATAAGAAACCAGCGAATTTTGTTTTCCGGGCACAAGCGGACACCTGGTTTGAAATTCCAGGTAGAAGGGACATCTGGCCAATTATAGTGCTAATATGTTATTCTTTGTCCATTTTATAATTGGATGTTAACCTAACTTGTGTTCATTTGCTTTTAAAAGTGCATTTTGCAAATGTTCAAGTTAAAAAATATCTTAAATATCGTTTTATTTTTCAGAGTGTTGTTTGTCCAAATGGTTTGATAGCAAACTTATATGGCCCAATTGCTGGACATCACCATGATGCCTTCATGCTTCATGAGAGTAATTTAATGCCCAGGCTTGAAGGAAAGTTCAGAGCTCCACCTATATTCAGCCTGTATGGAGATCCGGCCTACCCTCTCCGACAGCATTTACTTGCCCCTTATAGAGGAGCAATGCTAACTCCAGCTCAAGAATTGTTCAACAAAAGAATGAGCAAAGTTCGAGAATCAGTTGAATGGGAATTCGGGAATGTTGTGCAATATTTTGCATTTCTCGATTTTCGGAAAAACCTCAAAGTCCTTTTGCAACCAATTGGGAAATACTATGTTGTGGGTGTTCTTTTGATTAACTGCCATACTTGTCTATATGGTAGTGTAACTTCAGATTACTTCTTCTTGCCTCCCCCGGACCTACACACATACCTTAACTGATAATTAAACTGACAAATACAACCTTAACTCAAAACTTTACCTACATTTTTCATGATTTTTTTAGTTACAGATATCAAACCTTGATAAGTTTCTTTACTCAGATAAAAAGGGCACGTCCATAAATTCTTAACTTCTCTTACCACAAGAATGAAATATCCAACCCAACATGAAAAGTCAACAAGAAGTCTCATGCAAGCATGTAACATTAATTTTGTAGTGCTACTTTTTGGAAGTCATAAAAGCTTTTAATAATTCAAGCTGCATGTTCATTTGTTGCTCCTGGAGGGAAATGCGTCTCTTCTCAACTTCTAACTGCTCTTGCCTAAGTTTAGTTTCAGCCTCAAGTGCATCACGTTTGTATTCTAGCTCCTGGGTTTTCATTGCTTGTTCTAGGTCCTTCTTTTCTGACAGGTATGACATCACATCTGGTCGACCTCGTTGCTTTGTTTTCTTTGGCTTCCCTAGTACAATAACAATTATTTAAAGGTAATTACACAATCTGTGTGAATTATTATTCTCACAGGAAATACCAAGGTTATAACTAACGGCTTTTTGAAACTACAAAATGACATTTTGCAAACAGCTTGATACTTATTTTACTCCACAGTGAACCTGATATAGAGGGATTTGACATACAAAGAAATCAGAAATGAGAATTACCCCCCAACCCCCCTTCAAAAAAAAGGGTCATGAAACTGCACTCCCAAAAATGAATCTTGATGAACAAGAAATTGTTGGGTGTTTGCAATAATGCATTTTCATATTTACTTTTTGAGGGAGAGGGGATGGTTTGGCCAGTTTTACCTATGTATTCTATCAGAAGTACCATTCTAGCTCATAAATCTTTAGAAAATAAAAGACAATGGGCCAGGTTTTGCCTCTGGAATGAATACACATCTACTGAACACTTCATGAGGATAACACTTTTATTCACAAGTAAAGTAGTAGCATGAACAACCAGTTATACTTACTGGCACTAGGGCCAGCTGTTCCCTCATCATCTGAGTTCTCACGGCCTGAAGGACTTGATTCTGAAAAAAGAAAAAGAACAGAACAGGGATGGTTATTTTTAACATTCCTCTATTTTAAAAGTTAAGTCTCAAGTGAGTAACAACTTACTTCTCTTCAGTGTTTCCATAGCCTTATCCCTGAATTCATTTGCTTTCTTTTTATCCT
>NC_090869.1:42323843-42333843 GCF_036669935.1 Montipora foliosa
TACCCTCTTTGTTGTGCTAGGATTTTACTTTTCAGACTACATTGTACTCCATCATAATATTTTTTATGCTTGCAATGTCTCCAATTGCTTTAGCCACACACTCCATTCAAATTTGGCAGGCGTACGAGGCATGGTTGGTCAGAGTTCCCTTCCAAATAGAACACCTTTTTTTTAATTTCAGCAACTTCTGCCAGTTGAAGTTCAGTTTCATTGCTAGAAGATCATAAAATTATTATAAATGACATTGGACAACCCTTGATCATGAATAATAAATACAATATAAATACACAAAAGATTTTTGAATACAGTGAATAGTGCACTAATTTCATAAAGCAATGATCAAAAGCATATTACATGTACATAAGAATGAAAATAAAACATAAAAATACAACATTTCAACGATAATATTCAAAATCCCATTTGTGTAAAAAGTTGAAATTACAATTTAAAATAATTCATGATGGAGTAAAAGCAAGCCCAAAATATTGAGTTTTCAACAAACACTTGAATATACTAAATTTATCCTCTTTCTGAATGTTGGTTGGTAATAATATGTTTCACAGTTTATATAATCATTATATGCAACAACAAGTTGCAAAATTGTTGAGACACTTTCATTAAAAGACACCTTTTCTAACTTCCAATACTCAGCGTATCTAGAATTTAAACCTTTCCCATTTCCTCTCCCCTCTCCCCCTTTCAATGTTGACTGTTTAAGTTCCCAACATTTTTTTGTCTCGCTAGCAACACTGATAAGGGGGAGAGGGGGGCTGCAGTGTGAGAGATAACAGGGAAATTAATAAGGCCCCAAGAAGGGAAAGTGTCTCCACTATTTTTGCAACTTGTTGTCTGATTGATTGCAATAATTTTGCCAGTCCGGATTTGAATCCTACAGGGAAACGTTTCAACGTAGAAAAGCAGGAACTAAAGAAACAATCATCAATATCATATATGCGCTGAAACATTTCAGAAGTTTGCACGCGAAGTGCAAAGCACATTGCACCAAACACAAAAGGATATTAATTATTGACATACGGTAGCATCGATTTTTGAGTGTTTGGACTTATCATCGCTAACAGAAGACTCCATACCAAATACTAAAGCGAGCAAAGTATTTTGCACTGCAGATCTGATGCTCCGAAAGTTACACATGGCTCGTATTATGTAACACAATACCATTTATTGTGTTTCTTGGTGACGTCAACCGGGATGGTGGCGTTACAGTTGAAAATCGTATCTTTGAGGAAACAGCACAATTCAACTAGTACTTCCTTTTCTAATCAATCCAATACATTACCAGGTGATTCGTAATAAAGCTCACACAGTTAGAAATCCTGTACATATCGTCTATTCCATTTACCAATGGTCTACCATCCAAGCACGGTCTACAATCGCAACAGCAAGAAATATGATATCATATTATTTTTTCAGTGAAAAGTTGTGGTAGACCGTTTCATATAAATGTCATAATGTGTAGCCGGTACAAATTTGTTCACTGTTGTATCTCATTGTAAAACAAATCTCGCAAAGGATTTAACACAATCGGGTGCTTTCTTTTGATCATTGTGCTCAGTCAGTCATTCCAAAGAACATGGAATTAGCCTGTACCCGACACGTCACTAAGAGGACTTGCTAGTAAGCGTTACCGATCCCTTCTCTGGCAGCAGACTAGCCCGAAAGCAATAAGTAATGTTACGAATGGACTTCTATGAAAATGTATCTTTGTATAACTATAACAATGTTTGCTAAGAATTTATTTTTCGGAAAGTGGATGTTCCCTTTAAATGGCATGCGATCACAGTTAAAGGAGAGGTTATGTCTGTTTCTCATTCGTAAACAACAGCTAATTTCGTACATGTTGCGCGTGCTTTAGATGTCATGTGTCGACCGAAATATACATGTTTAAGGCAAATTATTTCGAAATCGGTCCAGGATATTTCTAGCGTACTTTAAAAAGCAAAAGGATGGAAATCACACCTTTTCGTGTACCAAATTATGTGTATGTTTGACTTGACTCACAGAAAGCACTGAAATGCCTTCAAGTTACGTCATACCAAAACCCCGCCAAAATCCAGTTTATCGCTGGCCATTTTCCATTCACAGCAGATCAGAGAATTAAACAATATTTTTTTGGAAACACCATATTAAACGCAAACGATAGACGCCTTCCTGTTCCAATAAACAAAGTGACCGTACGCCAATACAGTGACAACCAACTCAGACAACAAGTTGCAAAATTGTTGAGACACTTTCATTAAAAGACCCCTTTTCTAACTTCCAATACTCGGCGTATCTAGAATTTAAACCTTTCCCACTTCCTCTCCCCTCTCCCCCTTTCAATGTTGACTACTTAAGTTCCCAACATTTTTTGTCTCGCTAGCAACACTGATAAGGGGGGAGGGGCTGCAGTGTGAGAGATAATAGGGAAATTAATAAGGCCCCAAGAAGGTAAAGTGTCTCCACTATTTTTGCAACTTGTTGAAGCTCGTATAGTTTTAAAGACTTTTTTTAGAGTTAGGTCTTCAACTGAAATATTTGTTTATTGTTAATAGAAGTAAACTTATTTATTGCTATTAGTACTTGAGTAACTCTGATAAATAAGTATTGAGGTTAATGGAGTATTTTTGAGACTTCATTCGTAGAATGTGCAACCTTTAGTACAGCTTTGACAAGACTCATGAGGCCGATGGAAAAGAAAACTTTTTAATCAACAAAGTTAAAAAGTACAACTGTGAATTTGAGTTGTGGCACCTGGTCATCGCACAAGTAAACTATATAGTTTGTAGTGAGCATTATTTATGACAACCACAAGATTAGTCAGATAAAGTTAACTTAAAACATTACTGAACAATATCAGGGACATGTAACAATGTTCACATGTACAGGGAAGTACATGTAGTGGCCTTGGACATAATCTCAATTACCTCTGATTTAAATCATTTAAATCATGCTTTGCACTTTAGCATTTGTTAGCTGAGACATACGCGTACATGAAGTTACTGGAACTGAAATGCACTTCATACCATAGAGAGCCTGAAAGTCCTTGTAGAATCTGTCTAGTAGATCTCTTGCTCGCTTCAACTGGCTTGGAGTGATTTCACTACCAATAAGTATATATATTGCTTGTGAGAAGCGGGCAAAATGTTGGAGGTATTTATCTGGCAGATAACCAACCAAACATGGCAAAGCATAATAAAAAAGCCACGACTACAACTCGGAGGCTAGAAAAACAAAAGACAAGTCGTACATTTCCTGTGAAAGGCATCACGTAAATACCAATAATGCAACGTTTTCAAGTGGTACACCATGGAAATACCATGAGTCAGTTGAATTTTCTCAGTTATGTTTACACACAAGTGAGTGTGTATACCAAGAAAATACAAGTGGCAAGTGGGATATTCCATGGTATAGGTCCACAAGATAGAATTGCATTTTCAACTAGTTTATACAATGCCATAAAAAAAAATGTGGCCAACACAATCAATGCAACATACAGTACGCTCATCACACAATGGGAAGGTTGGGTGTTAAATACCGTCGAATATACAACAGCTTTCTGTATTACAATTGGCTTTATTTCCTATTGCAGGGTATAAAAGTTAATACTGTGGCTTTATGACTTCTACAATTGTAATTGCAGCCTTACCTTTAAAGTTCTTGAAATGTTTCTCCAGGTCTCTTGGAAGTCGGGCTAATACATCTGGGGGTTGCATTTGAAGTATGCGTTTGTTAATCTTTTTTATCTACAAGTGTATAAAAGATTATGTATCTTAAAAAAAGTCTTGATATTTCCCTTGACAAAATATTGACTGTGAATGGAAATCACTTGAAGGATATTAAAAAAAAAACATTCAATGGCAGGTGACATCAAACAATCCTGCAACCTACATGTACCAAATTGTACTCAAAGCTAGGTGAATGGCTGCCATAAACAACATTTAAATTTTATGTAAATTTGCACATAACACAACATGTACTATTTTTTTAAAGTACTCACAATATGTACATGTACATCCAACATTCACAATTATATGCAAAACAAGAGCAAAAAATTTGTATCTTAAAATAAAGTCTTGACATTTCCTCTGACTAAATATTGACTGTGAACTGAAATCAATTGTGGGATATTGAAAAAAAAAACCAAAACAAAACAACATTTAAAAGCAAAAGAATTGAATTTCTAGTATAAATATCCAACAAATAATTCTTTTTATTCCCCAATCAAATCATACCTGGCCACCAATAAAAGATTCCTTCGTATTGTTGGTTGAAGAGAACCATTTGTACAGACGAGTCTTTGTTACAACCAACAAACATCCATGCATGTAGTCAGGAACCATCCCAAGAACAATGTCAAACCAGGGCATTAGGGCCAAGCAGGAGACATCAAACAATCCTGCAACCTACATGTAACAAATTGTACTCAAAGCTAGGTGAATGGCTGCCATAAACAACATTTACATTTTATGTAAATTTAAACTTAACATCACATGTATTTTTTAAAAGTACTCATAATATGTACATCTAATGTTCACAATTATATGCAAAGCAAGAGTAAAGTGCATGCTGGAATACTTGTAAAATATGATAGTCATGAGAAAAAAAACAGACTTATAAACAGAAACAGCTTGCTAGTATGCAAATAAGATCATGTCCCATGGGACTCTTGTTTTTCTTTGGTACCAAAGCTTGAATGAGGTAAATAATTAATATATATCTTTTGTTATAAAAATAATGGTTTAAGTAAATTTTCATGAATGGCTAAAACATAATATGCTCTATCCATACAAGATTCCAAACTCTATCCATACAAGATTCCAAACTAAATCACCTTTCTTTTGCTCTGATTTGCTTTGATAGCATTTTCCAGAAATATTGTCATAGTCCTGTTGGGAGCCCTCTCAGTTGCAGACCTGTATGGGTAACATCGGGTATGCCCCTTTCCTTGGGCAGCTACAAATCCACTTTCCTCACATGTCAGACAACCACCCTCACCATATGTTGAGTCATATATAAAAGGTATGCCTTCCCTTGTACATCAGTTGAGCCAAGCAGTACAGAAGCTTTGCGTCTACTGTTGAAGGTTCTTGTGGCAACTCAATGGTTACTACTAAAATGGAAAGTGAAAAATGTACCCTAGGTGAATAAGTGAATTAATGTACTGTAATGGACTTTTATCACTATTGAGCAGTACCTGCAAAATTGAGATAAAATTATTTACAAAACGTTAACATATTTTATTCACACTCGATGACCTGGAGCTTGTTAGGCTCCTGGCTTAGGTAGCTAATGAGTCAAGTTTAAATTACAAGAATAACGTGTAGATTAAACTATAACAATAAGAGCACTTGAATTAACACTTAAGTTGCCATAGGATGCTTTAAATACTGTTTGAAGGCATGTCTCAAACACCCACCTTCCTTGAACAGTTTGTTCAATGGCTCAAAGAATGCATTGAATGGGGATTTTCTCTTCCCCTGCCAAATACCCCAGAGCATCATATTTGTCTTTGAAAACCTACGATGTAAGAAAATTAAATAAGTAAAAAGAAACATTTCTTCTTTGGTTCATACAATAAAAAAGAATTGTCTTTTGATGAGGCTCCACTCAAATATAGTTTTAGGTAACTTAGCATATAAATGGTAGATTAAATATTTATGTTTTCAGGAAATGATAGATTTCAATAATTTTTTTCTACCTGTCTGGAGATGGAAGTTCATTGATAGCTAAAAACACAGGCCAAAGGGATACACTATAGGAGGAATATAAATGGGCACCATCTGTGTTGAAGATGAAACTTATGTTGGATATATGGAACTGTCCAGGTCCACACAATCTTGTATAATATTTCCCATCAATAATGTCTGTGATTATTTCTTTTCCACGTTGCTCACTTCTCGCCTGAATAATTTGCCATATTCCTTCTTCTTAAAGAAAAAACTAATAATTGCTTAGTTACTAAGTTGTGAATCATAAGTCTTTTTTTTTAATTTGTGATATATCTATCTATCTAGTCTACTTTGATACATAATTTATTCAAAGTATTCAATTTGCAAGTTATGAATCGTATTTATAATTGCTTGGGTTTCTTTTAATTATTTGGTAGTTTACTGACTAAATCAAATTATTGTACATGCACAATTCGTTCATGTACATGTACAGCAAAGTTTGTACCTTTATAGTTACAAGTAAACCATTAACCACACCACTGCCAAATAAATTATTTCAACGGTCATTTTGATCTTACAAGGGCAATGCCATAAAAATAAATGCTTTGTTCACTCAGATATTGCATGTTAATTATTGTAAAACAAATCAGAATCAAGACTGCCGAGGTTCTACTTACGTTCTAACGAACACTTCAGTTGACCAAAGATGTCAACAGTTACCAAACTCGCTTTGTGCAGCTTCTTCCCTTGCTGGTGGATACCCTTATACCTCAGACTGCAAGACAAAAATTAACTTTCTCAGATAAGCAAAGTTTACCAAAGTTCAGCTCAAAATCCATGAAATCATGCAATGACAAGCCAGTGATTTCAAATTTATGTGTAATTGTACCTTTTTGGTATGTTTCAGTGGCACATCAGGTGAGTTTTGTGGAGCCATTGTTCATATTTTGGAGAGATGCAGTGGAACCAAAACTACTCTATGGCTAGACAAAACAATTCTTATAAGCTGCCTAAGCGTAACAATAAGGTACAATTAGGTATTTACCATACCCAAATTCAGCCCAAAATCCTTGCTATTGTGCAATATCAGGTCAGTTACTTGATATCATAGGATACCAGTGCAGTCAACACTAGGCTTCTGATTGGCTAATTGTGAATTTGGGTACAGTTAAAGACTCCTGCATGAATAATGGTTAATGACGCACCACAATAGTAATTTATTGAGCAGATGCATTCCAAATTATGCATGCCAACAAACTGCTGATATGTACATACCCATTGCAGCCTGGCGTTGAAACAGACCAATTGATGCTCCACGTTTGTTGGAAACAGACCGAGACAATTTTCATAAATGTCATAGGTGAAAACAGTACAATTTCCACACACTTCCTGCACATTTGAGTAAGTTAAAGATTGCAATAGCTCGTTTGCTGGGCAGAGCAATTTCAACAAATCAATGATATCTTTTGCAGCCTCTGTCGTGATGCAGTGTCTTGCAATTAATGAATGAATAGACATGCATGCTTCTTCTTGGGCTGAAAATGATTTTCGTGGGAGGCTGTCATTCGGTGCTTCATCATCAGCCAAATCGACTGAATCTTGGCAATCGGTATCTGAGTCCCCAGACTGTGAGAAAAAGCCAGAAGCTGCTGAATCAGAGTCACTGTCGGACGAAATTTCAACAACTTGCTGTCTGTGTCTCCTGAACAACATGTAAATGTTTCACAAGAAGGTAGTGTTTCAGCTTCGTTTTCATTTACAGTGCTCGTGCTCTGGATTTCCTCCAAGCTGGTTTAGGACTCCGCACATGCGTTCTCTATTTCCTGCAATGTGCCTTCATATTCACATGAAGTAGAATGATCTTGTTCCCTTTCGATTTCTTGTTGAGCAAAAAAGTAAGACTGACGGGTCAATGAAGAAGGTGAGTTGGATGGTGAAGACAAGTTTGAATTTTTTGTGAGGTCATATTTGGTCGACTTTGGTACTGGAACACTGGGATCATCAAGGTATTTCTTATACTTTTGTCTGCTATATTCCACTATTAGAGAACAAAGAGATCAAATAAAGACGTAATGAAAATAGTTTTAAAACCTCTTGAATGCAAGAACTGTTCGAAAGTATGGACCAATTTCTTACCTTTGCCGTGGACAGAACTTAAGTGACTTTCGATCCTTTCTTTCCTCAACAACGATTGGCAACAAATTGAGCACCTAAAAGATGTTCCATTCTCGTGATTTATCTCTGTATAGAGTGGGTTTCCGTGTCTTTGTCAGCACGTTACTCATCCAACACATGAACTTGGGCACATAATTGACTTAATTATCACGCGTCAATCAGATTCCATCATCTGCGGCTCGCCTGTTACGGATCATCTTTTCTCAGATCATATATCCGTATTTCCTACGCTAACAGCAACTAAACCGAAAATCATATTGAAGGAAAGAGTTTACAGGAAAATTAAATCAATTGACTTGGACTCTTTCTGCAGTGATCTAGCAGCTTCCGAAGTCTGTCAAGACATCCCTGGGGAGTTGGATGAGCTTGTAGATTGTTACAATACAACTTTAACATCAGTTCTTGACAAACATGCTCCCTTTCAGCGAAAAATCATTCCCCAAAGGCGACACATCCCGTGGTATAATGATCAGATTTTAGCTGCAAAAAGGATGCGAAGAACAGCAGAAAAGAAATGGCGTTTATCAAACTCCATACATGACCTAACTGCATACAAATCTACAAGAAACTTCGCTACAAACTTGATGAAAAAGGCACGCTTTGATTTTTATCAGAACCTCATACAAGAAAACAGTTCGGGTCAAGGAAAGCTCTTCAAGGTCTCAAAACAATTATTAAATCAAAACTGTGAGGTTCCACTTCCTCCTCATTTTAGTAAAACGATGCTTGCAAATGAGATGGCTAACTTCTTCGTCCAAAAGATCAGTAATATAAGATCCAAATTCAAAGAGTGTACAACTGAAGATTGTCAAGATTGTGCTCCCATTATGGATCCACAATGTCCGTCATTTAGCAGCTTCCAAGCAATCACAGAAGAAGAAGATGGCTAAGAAATCGTCTGCTCTTGACCAGATACCCACACCTCTGTTAGTCAAATGTATCGATGTCCTTCTACCAGTGATAACTAAAATGATAAACATTTCACTTGATAGTGGTTATTTTCCCTCAGCATGGAGAGAAGCCTTAGTTTTGCCAACTCTTAAGAAGGCTGGTCTTGACGCTGTTTTCAAGAATTACCGGCCTGTAAGCAATCTTTCCTTCATTTCAAAAGTAACTGAAAAAGTTGTTTATTCAAATTGACAATCATATGAAAAAACACGATCTTTACCCTTCGCTACAATCTGCGTACAGAAAGAACCATAGTACAGAAACGGCACTTTTGAAAGTTACTAACGATATTCTGATGAAAATGAATTCTCAGCATGCTGTTCTACTTGTCTTATTAGACTTGAGCGCAGCCTTTGATACAGTTGATCACAGTTTACTTCTGCGTAGACTTTAAACTTCATTTGGAATTTCTGGAGCACCATTGGATTGGTTTACCTCGTACTTGATGGCCAGAAGACAACGTGTTTCTATTCCCGGTGCTCTCTCTGACAGTTGCTCTGTTGATTGGGGTGTTCCACAAGGATCCTGTCTAGGTCCCATATTATATATCATCTACTCTTCAAAACTATTCCATGTAATTGAAAGCCATCTTCCAAACTCTCATTGCTATGCGGATGATTCACAATTATATCTTTCCTTCAGGCCTGACGTGTTGTCTAGCCAACAAGATGCTTCATTTGCCATGCAAAATTGTATAAAGGACAAACGCTTGTGGATGGAACATGATAACTCCTTCTCAATAATGAAAAAACGGAATTTCTTATCATAGGAACCCGACAACAGTTAACTAAAGTTAACATTTCTTCGATTACCGTGGCCGATTCTGATGTAATGAGATCGTCAGTTGCGAAAAATCTCGGTGTTTTTATTGACGACAAGCTGTCGATGAACTCCCACGTAAACAAAATTTGTAATACATCATTCTATTATCTTCATAACATTATGCGAATAAGAAAACATTTATCACGTAAATCCACCGAGATCTTAATTCATGCGTTTGTGTCAAGCCGATTAGATTTCTGTAACAGCTTACTCTACAGACTTCCACAAGTACAAATTGAAAAGTCAGAAAGAGTTCAGAATGCAGCTGCAAGACTAATTTTCAAGGAACCGAAGTTCAGTCATATCACACCAGTCTTATATCAGCTTCACTGGCTTCCAATTAAGTACTGCATTGAATTTAAAATTCTGCTCTTTACCTTTAAAGC
>NC_090869.1:42343843-42346343 GCF_036669935.1 Montipora foliosa
CACTATAGCTAAAGTATATGAGAATAAACGATATTTTCATATCATTAAATTATGTGGTTATTGTTGCTTTCTCTTTTTTATACCTCAGATTTTCGCAACTTTTCTTGGTATCAGTCATTTTAATTGTTTTGTACTGTGGGGACGATGTGGCCATGTATGTTAATTCAAAAATTGATTAATGTGGTCCAGTATAGCTTCAATTGACACTCCTCCTCTATACTGTTTGATTGTACCAGTTTTGGACATGACAGGGACAACGCGATGGAATGTTTGACATTCTGCTGGTCAAGTGATGGCTGAAACAGATGGCTGTATGTCGATGAGACCAGTGCACATGTGCCAGGCAGTAGTTGTGGTACATGGGTGTTGTTGTGCATGGATGAAGTGGATGTCGTCCTCGATGAGCCTGATAATGTTTTTTTCCCCACATAGAGCAGCCAATAACATTGTGTCAAAATATATTCAACATCACAATTTCCCCCATATACAAGATTAGAAGATTAACTGATATACAACAACATGCACACAATCCCTTCACTTTCCAGTCAAACCAGCTCAAGCGTTCCCTTGACAAGCGGATTAATGAGTTCATTATTGCAGATTTGATTTCAGGAATCATTTCAACAATCTGGTTTTCGGATGAGTGATGCAAAACTCAATCAAGCCACAGGTCAAAACTTGAATTTTGATTGGATTATTGCTTGCTTCCGGTGCCAGGCCAGCGTGAGAATTTGACAGGTGTAGCAATTTGCATAATCTGCCAAGGTTGTAAGCGTGATTTGCCTTTATTTTAAAATTAATTTCTCTATCCAATCTTTAATTCAAAAACATGGTGTCTCAAGTTTGAGGATACTGGTAAGATTACAAAATGGTAATGTTGGTACAGTGAAATGACAGTTGTTTGTAAGATTATGCAAATCAGTTAACCTGTGAAATTCCCACGGCAGCCTGGCACCGGGAGCCAGCAATATTCCAATCAAAATTCGAGTTTTCAACTGAGGATTGAGTTGAATTTTGCACTATTCATTCGACAAACAGATTATTCAAATGGTTACCGATATAAAATTTGCAATAATGAACTCATGAATCTGCTCATCAGAGGAACGCTTGAGCTGTCTTGACTGTAACTTTCTCAGTAACCTGGTTAGCACATGCTTATCCCTTGCATTACATATACTTGTAACTGAATGTTATTCAATTTTTATTGTTGTGTAGTATATTTTAGAATGTATGCCTCAGTTGCTTCCCTTAGTATTTTACCAATTTCCATTTGGTTTTTTTTTGGCAAGTTCAGTTTAGTAGTTATGCAATGAATTTGGGTAAACAAGATACCACATCACTTGTCCAGCCATAAGGGAATTGTAGAAAGGTCCACCAAACTTTAACTCTTTGATGCCCAAACCGGCCTAAGCTGGCCAGACTTAGTAACTTACTCTGTCTAATGCCAGAGTATTTTACTCTAACGCCAGACGATTTTACTCGTCAATGGGGAACCCCTGGGAGCCAATGGGTTAAATTAAGACCATTGGCCTTTTGTAGTCTGTTATTTTTCCGTTGAACAGACCAACATTTTATTAGAATTTGTTCTTAATGAGAAATGTCTTCTGTTCAATTTACATTTCATATGAAGCTGTTTTTTGTTATCAAGCATTTAGTTGATTCATATTTACATATGCTGCACGCCAGAGTCTTTTCACCTATATGGCCTTTAAATTAATTTGGATTTCCTATTCGTTGAGTATAATTTCATAAATGCATCACAGAACTTCCTTTGTTTAAATGTTTGAACATTTTTAGTTAACTACCTGGTTCGAAAGAAACTCAAGTTCTGCAGAACTGCTACAACCCTTGACTTTTGAAGCTTTCTTCTTTTTTGTGAGGGGGTTTTCTTTTCGTTGTTAAATTTAGCATCAAAATATCTTCAAACATTCCTGGTGCATGCTCCTCGCTAGCCTGCGAACAGGGATGTATTTCCATAAATCTGCATTCGCAGGCTAGCTCCTCACAAAAGCTTTCCATCTTGGAAGGGACATATAGATTTTCTCCACCATCTGCTTAGTGTCTGGTGAGGGCCTTGTGAAATTGCTGGAAAAGTGTGCTAAAGGTGGTTTCCCCTTTTGAAAAATGATTTCAAAATGGGGCAGATAAGGAGAGGTTTCACTTGTTCCATTTTCATAGTAAAATTAATGCAAAAATGTCATACATGTAGGTACTGAAGAGTTCAAGCTTATTGAATTTTTTATTGTATACATAGTTTGTTATGTGGCAAATGTTCATGTACTCTGTTTACATTTCTTATTAATTAATTTGATGACAAGGCTGATTTGTTATCATTGTTTTAAAAGAACCTAAGATGTGGCAGTGTCCCTGGTAACTCAGAATGGCAATGTCTTGGCATGCAGTTATGGATCCACCCTGATAGGTGTAGGTTTTAGTGAATGTTCAGTCCTTTAACCCCTAAGAGTTACCAATATTTTATTTCTCCTTATGTTAATGTCTC
>NC_090869.1:42351343-42353843 GCF_036669935.1 Montipora foliosa
GCACAAATATATTTTACAGTGCACAAATATATTTCTCAGCGCACAAATGTATTTTTCAGTGCACAAATAAGTTTCGCGGTGCACAAAATTATTCCTGGAACCCAATGGGCTAAAAATGGCCAAAAGACCCTGGGAATAGACTACTATTGAGGCCTGGTCACGTTGTTTGCCGCGCTTTCGCTTGCAAACAGAAGGAATCTTTGATCGGTCGAGCACGCTTTGCCGGAATTGTGGCAAAGGTTTGGAATCATCATTTCCTTTTTGCCCAAATTGCGGAGCAAAAGTTGAAGCGGAGACATCTTTATCCTCTAGGGATAACATTGTTGGCAATGCCTCACTCACGAGCCAGATGAGCCGCAAGCGACCCTCACCTTTGGAGCCTGCACCAAAACAATTCCCTACGTTCCGACAGTTTCTTGACGGAAAGTCAGAAGAGTGGAGGGGCCATTTTCAGCAAACGAAAAAGGCAAAGCAAGCCAGCCTCAAAGAAACTATCAATGTCGCATTGATGAGTACGAAGGCGACATACTTAAGCCTGTCAGATGAAGTTCTCTCCCACTCAAAGTTGAGGTCAGCTCAAATTAAAACGTTGTGAAAGATGCGGCAATCAAAAAACGGAAAGCCTTTGATCGTACCTTTAATGCTGAAAGGGGTTATGTACTGTCATATCAGGATGCCAGGATTGCCAGACAAATCCCTGGATCAGACCAGGATTTTGTATTGAAGAGCTATAAAGAATGGCTTGGAAGGTCATATTCGAGGCTTACGCTCTATCTAAGCCCTATCTCTATCTTCAAGAAGTTCTCAATCTTGACGGGGGTGATAATCAGGAATCAGTTTTTGACGAGTGGTCTGACTGTGATGTGACCTCGAGAGCATTGGATGAGGTCGAGAACCTGGAATACAAGAAGGCCATTCCTGTAGACACTCCATTTCCAGCTGCTGGCCATAGTGCATCTAAGTCTGTTGGTGCAGATGTCCCTCCAAGGCGTGTCGATGACATGTTGAATTCCTTTGTGGCCACTGATTTTTTGTAAGTTATTTGAAACTTGTTTTTTTCACTACTACATGTACAAGCATTGAGCAGTGATACAAGCCTACAAATAAACTTTTGTTAATCTATAGCGTCTAGGCAGTGCACAAGGAAGCTTTGATAATTAGTGCTCATATTTTTGTTGCTTTAGTACTAGGTAACAGTCATGTATATGCTGAAGCTTTCTGCTGTTTCAATAAAGATCCTCTACATTGAGCATCTGAACAAAGCAACTGTTACAGCAAAATCTATAAAACTAGTTACATGTTTTTACTTGCATTTTGTACAAAATTTTAATGTATTTTGCATCATTTTGTAGGCATTTTGAATACAAACACGTGTTTAATATTATGCAGCTTACAAATGCAAATGTTCCATTCTAATATTGTGCAACTATCCCTAAATAATCCCTAGTCTGGTCCCAGTCACAAAAAGTTTGGTGATCACAATTAAATCTCTCATCACCCAGAATGCCGCGACACATCCTGGGTAATTTTTATGCGCGCCGGCACTAAAATTCAAAATTGATTAGAGAAAAGTGTGTGTGATAACAAAGAATACGGCCAATAAGCGGCCACCAGCACGTACGTTTTTCTGTTTCACGGACATATTAATTCCCCTGGCCACGTACCAGTATATGGAATTTGTAGAGGAAGGATCAATAAATGATTCTGAACAAAAATTTGTTTTTTAAGGTCTCTGCAAGTATTATCAAATTTGCTTTGAAAATCGACTATTTTGGGAGCTTTTTAGTATGGAAGCTGTACTTTAAGCGGAATATTCTGACGAGCTGATCGCTTAAGTTTACCGCCAGCATATAGAAAAGTTAGTACCGGGTGTCAGAAAAGCTCCTGCAAATTTTCGCTGGTTTACGACACTTACAAGTATTATCGAAATACGGTTTTCTGAATGCACTCATCAACCTTCCGCAAATTTGCCTTTTGGAGGCTGTTCGGGAGAATGGTTCACTGATTTTGAAACTCCCACGAGTAACAATAATATGCAAAACTCCGCCTCCCAAAACAATAGCATGCAAATTAGCCCATTACAAGCTTCTCTGATTTTGGAAAGATGACCATTAGCAACGTTTACTCCAAAAAGCTTCATTTCAACACGTTGTTTTACACAGCAAAAAATTCAGATCAACTAAGAAATTTCGATTTTAACAATGTGTCCCATTCAAGTGGAGCTCTTATCAGAACTCATAGAATCCCCGGTCAATCCTGCGTTCCTCAACATGATCCAGCCATTGATAGGTGGTTTTGACCCCCTATTTTATCTTTGAATAAACGGAGAAGCTCTTTGGGAATGGCGAAGACTCAAACAGCAAAGCCAAGTGTTCGATACCCTCCAGTTCAACTTGCAGAAAATCGGTTTACATGTTATCGTAATGTTGCCGCGTCAGAGTGGGAAAGGCCGTGTTCAACAGAGTGGAATACATCATGAAAAAAGTGAGCAGAATCTCAA
>NC_090869.1:42363843-42388843 GCF_036669935.1 Montipora foliosa
CTGGACATATCTCGGTAGGAAGGTCCCTGAACTTCAGGATTTAGGTCTTTGCATATTTCATGTTTATGTGAGTTTTGTAATTTCACTTGAGATAAAGTGGATTCCTAGAAGTTCAAATTCTGAGGCTGACCACTTAAGTGGCATTATTGACTTTGATGATTATACTTTGAATGATGATGTTTTCCATACGCTAGATTTTGGATGGGGCCCCAACACTACTGACAGATTTGCATGCAGTTTTAATGCAAAGCTTTCCCGTTTTAATTCCAGATATTATCAACCAGGCAATGAAGCTGTTAATGCTCTTTTACAAAACTGGCATTTTGAGAACAACTGGATTCTTCCTCCAGTTCCGCAGATTGCTAGGGTTATTGCTCATTTGAGAGTGTGTAAACTGAGTGGAGGGACACTTGTTATTCCTTTGTGGAAGTCTTCCTACACGTTTGTTCATGATTGTGTTGTACTTCCAAAATTCAAGCAACTCTTTGTGAGAGGCAAAGCTAAAAATGACTTGTTTGGCGCAAGACAGTTGTCCTTCACAATTGTCGCTTTGCCCATTAGTTTCAAGTTGCCTGAGAGGATTTCTCCATCAGGCTTTTGCACTGATGACAGTGGCTGTTGCCCTAAGTGTCACTAGTGTTACGGTCTTTTGCACCCATTGGTTGGAGTCTGTTGTTACTCCTGGCTGGAGTTTGTTTTGTCATTATTTTGTTGGTGTGTTGTTACAATTTTTTGTGACATCTCCTGAGAAGCGGATTGTTTTCCGTTTGTTGAATTGACTTTACTCAATAAAGTTGCTTTATTGCTTCTGATTTTTGTTTTCGTTTTTGTGTCTCTTATATACACGTTTTTCTGAAAGGCTTGTGGAGAGAAACCTGGGCTTTGAAGGATCCTGACATACAGTCTCGTGGCGCTGGGTTTTAGACGACTATTTTGTCAGTGAGGGCTCCTGCAACAGTTATCACATACAACAGAGCGTTCAAGAGATGGAAGGAATTTGCATTAAGCAAGCACAAACTTTCTTACTTTCCTGCTAATCCTATGCACATAGCTGTTTATTTGCAATATGTTGAGAGTCTACTAGATCGAGCAGTTTTGTGGACACTGCGTTTTATCGTATTAAGTGGGAACACTAATCAACTGGTCTTGTATCCCCTACTGATAATCCCTTAGTTAAGAGGGTGCGGGAGGCAGCTAAAAGAATTTTAGGAGCCAAAAGGTGTCATAGGAAAGAACCCTTGTCTATTGAAATTATCAAAGATGTTATTTCGGCCACTGACTTATCTCATACTCTTCAGTTGAGGAATATTTGTCTTTGTTATGCGGGGTTTTTTAGATCGGAAGAGGTCATCGACATTAGAAGATGTCATATTACGTTTCATGATGACTACATGACAATTGAGGTTGAAAATAGTAAAACTGACACCAAAACCAAGTAATCCTATAAATTGGTTAACAAAGATAAACCTATTTGCTATACTACTTACAGAGATCATTTGTCTAAGAGTTTGCGCTCTGTGGTACCTGATCCTTCTGTTTATGGTACTCATTCGTTTAGGTCAGGGGGAGCTACCAAGGCTGCCGATAGTGCCGTAGGCAACCATGTTTTTCAGAGGCACAGACGGTGGAAATGTGTTTCAGGCAAGGATGGTTATGTAAAGGACAATATCACTTCTGGGATTTCAGTCCTTAAGTCTTTAGGAGTTTAGCTTCAGGCGTCCATTTTTCAAGCCCTTTTTTCGCCTTCTACTAGATGACTTATTTACTGTACTCTAGTGCTCGGCCAAGACATGCAAAATAAACCTAATGATTCATTATGTGCTCTATTGCGTAGCGAACCTGAAATATGACATTTCTGGCGATTGAGTCGCTACAAATTAGCCTGAAATTAAATATTTCTGTGGCAAGGAAGCAGCAGGCCGTGGGCCTGGGTCCTTTAATGTAGTTGCATCATGGGTAATGGCGTGTGAGTATTTAAGCTTGGGATTGCACGTGGGCAATCATTCTAGGCCAAAACCACTGACTATCATTTTTTTCTTGGTTCTTTTCTTCTCTGGTGCTTGGCCAAGACATGCAAAATAAACCTAATGGTTCATTATGTGCTCTGTCTGTTGCGTAGTGAAGCTGAAATACTAAAACTTTTTACGCCAGAAAGCGAAATTTCTCCTGATATAAAGAAAAAAAACGTTTTTGTGGAAAGTTTGGATCAATTTCGAAGGTTAGAAGTATGCAAAAAAGTAAGAAATGTTTTTGTGATGAGCCTGCGAATGTCTGACCACTAGGTATTACATACACAACATTGCATCTTCATCATGTTTTTTTTCTTTCGCTAGGATTTTCTCCCTTCTTTCACTAGTGTTTCATACTTCCAAACTTATGGACTTTCAGGAATTTTAATACAACAAATATTCCATTCGCTCTTGTTGGATATCAGACTGGGTATATCCAACTCAGCGCTATGCGCCTCATTGGCTATTTACCATCTCATATCCAACGCACGCTCATGGAATAATTGCCAAATATCCTTACCAGGTTGAACAATCATCTGAAAAGATAAGAAAGGGATATTGTCCTTTGTTACACAATGCACCGTGCCAACCATCTTCACTAACAGATGTTCTCCAGCATTAAAGTGGCCTTTCTACTGAAGAACACCACATTGCACTCACAGCCCCCTGGACGCGGGTATAATCAAGATGTGGAATATCTACTACAAAAGGAAGTTGTTGCTGCATATTGTTCGTCGAGTTGACAGAGACCTTTCTGCCAGCAAGATAGTTAAGTCTGTCAAGCTCCTAATGTGTGTGATGAATGGTAAATGCACTGGATGTAGTCAAGAGCAACGTAATCTGTAAGTGTTTCAGACCTGTTGGTATGTATGAATGAACTATGGATTTGGATGATGATGGCATGTTTGCCGGTGAGGACGTAACTGCTAGACCTTGAAGCCATGCAGCAAAACAAGTCTAAGAAAGGTATTGACATTGCATCCGACGCTGCCATTGATGTGGACGCCTATCTCTTTTGTTGTTGTTTATTTGTAATTTATTTTATTGTTTTTGTTTGTGAATTTATAGGAGCATTTGATTATATTTAGACAGAATTTGCACCTGTCATAAATATTAAATATTATTATTATTATTATTATTATTATTATTATTATTATTTATATACTGAACTGACTAGAGACGGACCATGGAGGTCATCGTAACTAACTCAAACAGTGGCAAGACAGTGATGATAACAGTGACGATACTGCTTTAACAATGGGAGTGGTGCAAACAGCAAAGGGAGTTTGCTTACAAAAGTGTCTGATATTCTTGTTGACATGAGGCTTAAATCACCAGACACATTTAGTTGGAACACTTATCAAATGGTCTAGAATCATCCTGTTACAAGATCGCACCTTCTGCCACCTCCTCTTCCCACCAATTCAACGTTGTGAGAGAATTTCCAGGCGACTGCTGTGGTTGTGAAAATCAACATTGAAGGACGGGAGAAATGGGGAAGGGTGTTCCAACAAATGTGATGAGTATTGTAGGTTTTTTTCACTTTAAATTCGATCACGTAATTTTAATTAACAAGAGACACATTGACAAGTACACTTAGTTTTTATTTGCCAAATTTTAGCTGATTTGGTAATATTTTTTATGTAATTAACCAGTCAATCCGGTATTGGACCACCTCCATTTGCCAGTCTTTCAGTTCTATGATCCTAAATCAAGCCCTTTTCCTCATTCCATTGCAATTCTGATCTGGAACTGGAAATATTGTTGTACTTTCATGCTACCTTGGGTACTCCCTTTTTACAAATCATGAAATCAGCTCCTTAACCTTTCTACATAGATACGCTGCTTGTGCATACCAGTGTTCCCGTTATCATGCAACCTTGGTTATCCCCTCTCTTTTCAATCATAAAATGACCCATGGCAGCTTAGAGCCGAAGCTAGTCATAACACTTCCTTAAAAAAACCATGGGTATAGTACACAAAAAAAACGTTTTACCATTTGTTTGCTCAACCGTAAGGTTGTGGAAACATTGCAAACTTGAGAAACATCCTCAGGTATCTGCTTATCCACAACACAGGAAATGTTGTCATGAGGACATACATAGCTTCTCTCGGTATTAGGACTAAACTACTTCACGAACGTAAGACCAGTTTCTTTACAAGTCATAAGAAGGGTAATAAGACAGGGCTGCCCAATACAACATAAGGGATGGCATCCAGCAAATGATAACCCCTGCAGGCACTGACAGTTAACAAACCACTGTTACGCAAGCTACTACCTTGAAGACTAAAGCAAACAAACAAAAAAACCCACAAATTAATACTTCTCCTTGTGCAGGGCTGAGTTGAGTTCGGCTGCTGCTTATTTAAAACAAAAGCAAGTCATACTTTAATCAAAGAGACAATGATAATTACAAATCTAACTGTGGTTCTTTTTCTCTTCTTTCTAATTCACGCCTCCACTCTGACAAGTCCTTTCAACAGTCCTTTCAGTTTCGACAAGCCGCATTTCTGCCAGGTCTCAGTTCAGGCAAGGAACCTGCTGTGCTTGTGGATCAGAAGGACACTGGAGAAACAACTGCCCTAATCTCCTTTCTTTAAGATCAGATAAGTCAACCAAGTGATGCCTTTGATTTTGAAAAGTCTTCAGATTCTAGTTTGTTTAATGTTGGCTCCCTTAGGGAAAACGTAGATTTTTGGTCCAATTCCATTTGTGCCTCAGACCTCATCATTAACACTATTGTGTTAAGGCCACAGAATTCTTTTGTTGATTTGCCTGAGAATGTTGTTATTCCCAATAAGTCTTTGGCCTTCACGTTCAAAGATTTTGTTAGCGAGGCCATTTCAGAGTTCGAGCCTGGTTGTGTTAAGGAAGTTCTTATTCCTCCGAAGTTTATCAATCCTCTGCACATGGTGCAGCAGTCCAGTGGGAACTGCAGGCTTATTTTGGATCTTTCTTATTTAAACAGACTTATTTGGAAGCAGTCTGTTCAGTTCAAAGATTTCCGGACTGTGTTTAATTTGTTTCAGTCAGGCAATTTTTTTTCTTCACCTTTTGATCTCAAATCTGGTTACCGTCATGTCAAAATTTTTCCGGACCATCGCCAGTATCTGGGTTTTTCTTGGAATTTTGGTTCGGTTGTTTAGCACTTCCTTTTTACTGTTTTGCCTTTTGGAATGTACATTTTTAGTAAATTGGTGCATTTGGTCGTTAATTACTGGCACTGTATTGGGTGTTATGTTGTTACTTATTGGCGGGAGCCCCGATAGACCCTATGCAAAAATGGCTGCCCTTAAATTATTCTTTAGTTCATATTCAAAACAGCCCAACTAACCTCGTTTTTGAGACAAAAATTCCAAAGAATTTGTTATCCCGAACGAGGTTAGTTGGGCTATTTTAAATATGAACAAAAAAATAATTTAAAGGCAGCCATTTTTGCATAGGGGCTATTACACTAAGTGTCTGGTCCTTAGTCATTTATGTCGTTCTGATTTGGACTCTGCGGGTTTCTTTGTGAACCCTGGCACCGGAGAAAGCTTTATTGAAAGCTATTTTCTCTGGATCTCTTGTTGCTTCGGGAAATGGATTTTGAAGCCAGGAGGCAAGAGGGTATGCGCTGTCTCCAACTAGATAGGGTTTGATGTCATTACCCCCAACTTGCAAAGAAGGACCCGTCAGACTCTTTTCGTGCTGTGAAAGATCAAATGTTGTACTATTTCGTAGAACTCTCACATCATGCATACTGCCTGGAAAGCCAGATGCAAAGTCAAGGAAACGTTTCCTGCCATCGACAATAGCTTGAACTATGAAGTTGTGTTGTTGGTAGCGACGGAAATAGTCCAAAGCACTGTGTGGAGGGGCAGCTATTCTTATATGGGTTCCATCAATTGCACCAACAATGTTCGGGAGATCAGAAACATTTTGAATTGTCTTTATGCAAGGCCATGCTTCTGCCTCTGTGAAGGGAAACTTCACAGAGGAAAATCATTCCTGAGGTTGAAAAGGGCCTCCACAACATCTTGCACTGCTTCAAGAACAGTCCACCTTCCAGCGTTGAAAACCCGCCCAATGCTTTGGTACAAGTTGCCATGACCTAGACCAAGTGAGAGAACTTTTCCTGGAGCAATGCACTCAAGAAATCTTGTATTTTCTGGGCTGCAAGATGTTCAACAGAATCTCAAAGCTACATCGTTTCATTCATAGTTGCTTTCTCAAATAATCCCTGGGAATCCTTTGGCCATTGTAGTGAATCTCAAACCAAGACTGGTTTGGTGTTGGGACTTCTAATAGTATGGGTTGTGTCAACGTGCCCGGCGTCTCTGTCTTCTAAAGTATTCAATCGTTAAGGGGCCACTTGATTTCGAAGATATTGATATTGATTCGTCCACCATATGAGCTATGAGCTACATTTACAAGAAAGAGGAATGCAACAAGTAATAAAATTAATGAACTTCATTATCCCGCCAAACGAAGTTGATGTTTTGGCGCCCAGCAAAATTGAATAAATTATAATTGAAATATAATATTGACAGTGTCAATGCGGATGCAACAGACAAGACAAAAATTGTCACGACAAAATTTGTCCTTGGATTTTGCCACGGACAATTGTGATTTTGTCTGCTAGTGCGGATCGAACCTTATCTTCTACAATTGTGGCTTTTAATACAGAATGTGACAAATTGTGTTTGGTATTCAGTCACCTTGACTATCTGGTTGGCCTAATTAATTCTACTATAAACAACTTTATTTTTCATATTGCCTCGGAAAAGAGGGCATTAACACCAATGATAGTGCCAAAGTGAGAATTAGTCTTCCGTTCAAAGATCAAAGTGGCTGCCAGAAACAATTATGCAATCTCAGTCATAAGATTGGTGTTACAGTACGACCGGTTTTCAAGAGCAAAAAACTTGGGGCAAGATCTTAAACCCAAAGAAATCAAGCCATCAGCTGTGAATGTGTTTATTACTTTAAATGTGACCTGTGCAATGCAGATTATGTTGGGTCTACTGCCCGACACCATCATCAACGCATTGCTGAACAAGAGCATTTGACAATTGGTCGACATTTTTTGCAAGCTCGCGGTAGTAAAGCTCTTTTGAAACAAGGCCAATTTAAGGTATTAAGAAAGTGCCAGGGCAAATTTTATTGCTTAGTCTACAAAATGCTAATCCAGATAGACTCCATACATGCCAAACTCTGTTTGTAATTTTCATTGTTCCTTTCCTTCATTATACAAGCTCCTTATCAGCTATTGCTCTTTTAGTATTTATAGTTTGCAATTTTCAAATAATTTTGACTTGATAATGACGTATAGCTAACGTTGAAACGTCATCCTTTTTCAACGAAGTCTTTCACCAAGTCTTTAGTATTTTAAAGAATATTTAGATATGTTTTATTACAGTTTACAGTAAAACTCCTTTAATTATTTCTCCATCAAACCCCAATGTGCACACCCTTAAGAATGAACTAAGTGTATGAATACATATTGTGGAGACAAACTACAATTGGCCAAAGCAGAAAATACCATAATACTCTTTGCTTGTCCACCCAAATTTTAAATGAGTATTGTTTTTGTTTCTCTTGGGACCATTGTACACCATTGTACCAAGTTCCAAGAGAAACAGAGAACAATGCTTATTCAAAATTTAGGCGGACAAACAAAGAGTATTATGGTATTTTCTCCTTCGGCCAATTGATTCCTTTCTTTTTATAGTTGAAAATAAACCATTTTATTTATCATTCTAGTCCATGTTATTCCTGAGATCAATGGCTGATAACTCTTCCACAAAAAATGTTTCCAACTTCAGGTTTCCAACACAACATAATGGCAATTCTGAGAGAGGTGTAGAATGTACATGTGTCATTCAACTGCATTTTAACAAGAAACAATCACAAAGGAGACTATTTAAAATTCCTGTTGTATACTTTTTCCAACTATTATGGTGAAAGAAAGAAGTTATGTCATGGTACATGGAGTGTAAGATCCAGCTGTTGGAGCACATAAAGCAATGTTCTCTTGTGATAATGCAGTGATTTCAAACTGCTCAATTGTTTGGTTGGTGTTATTTCAATAAGCAGTTACATTACTGAGTAAATCTTCTGCATCACTCAATGACTCCTCAGCTCCCCCAACAGCAATGTAATTGGCCTCAAGTCTTCGCCGTTTGTGGCCATTATATTCAATCCTTATTTCATTTTGTTTAGACTCCTTTCTATTGTAGAGAGACTTAACAGACCCTACCGCTAGAAGGTCACTTTCGGGTGGATGAAGATGTGGAGCACAAAAATTTGCATGTTCAAGATTCCGTTTGATGTCTTTATCACACTTTGCAGAATTTGGTGATGAAAAATTGCTCTGGATTCCACGCTTTGGATCTGAACACGACGAAAATGCCATTTGAACTGATCTGGTCACTGGTGAAAGCCTGCCAGCAAATGTACTTGACCTCTTTTCACAGTTAGAGACTGCTGGCTGTGGCGAAAGAGAAAAGAAAACAAAACAAGATTTGAAATGTACCTTAAAAACATGTTTATAAGGTGCACTCATAGATAAGCTGCACCACCAAATTTCAAGCATGATTTTGAGAAAAAATAAAAACTTGAAAAAATACACTCTGGCAAAAAAGTTAAGTTCTTTGTTAACAGCTGTTCATGATAAACCTGCCGAAATATAACGCTGTGTACCTTAAGACATTAATCAACTTCTTAAAATACCTTTTAAAGGCTTATCTTTAATTGATTTCCCCAATTTTTGAGACTGACAATGGTGGTCTTCATTGTTAAAGCCCAAAGTAGTTGAAATAAAAACGATGATTTTTGCAGAAACTGCATGGAACCATACAACATGGACATCAGCTGTGCATGTTCAAAAAGAAGTATGGAAGCCATCGATCAGAGAAAAACGTGTCGCTAAACGAGAGTTTAACAACCCCATGGACAAACACGCCATGCAAGTAATGAATGGCAACAAAACAGTCGGCCATCTGTCTCATCAGTTTTGTTGAACAGCTTCGCATTTTCTGGCAAGCAGTGGGGAGTGTTGAAGTGATTGGTTGAAGATTATGTTTAATCTTTATCTACTGAAGGTTTTTAGTGTTATTTGTGATCCCATAACAGCCAGTTTACTCCCTATTAAAGCAATGGTCTCGTATGTAAGCCACCCCCACGATTTTGCACCCAATATTTCAGCAAAAAGATGCGGCTTTTAGAACGAGTTCTTACAGCAATCTAATCCCAGTAACATGACATTCCTTTCCAATTCCATAGTATATAAATACAGTACTTGTTATTTCATGACACAATACCACTCTTTAAGTGATCAGGTGCCTGGTCTCTACTCCCAATCAAACCACCACTTAGCAGTAAAAATACAGAGTATGTCAAAAGTCATTTTAGTCATTCTGTAGGCGAATTTTTCCTTACTTTAACAACATTATTTCACGTATTTCGAAGTAACGAAAGCATGAATAAAAAAGACGGTTTTGCTTAAGTGTTATCTCAAGATTTTTAATTTTGTATCTGACAAGGCTGCATGATGCCTGGACGGCCTATTACAGAAGAGCAGAAACGAAAGAAGAGAGAAAGAGAATGAGAACGACAAAAAAGTATACCAGTAATAGCTCAAATTTGGAGGAAGAAGTTATTCTACAAATTCTTTTCTTGGACACTGAACCATTTGTTATTTTTACGGATGAGTTATTTCAAGTGAATACATATATTTTTCAGAAGTGGTTTAACCCTATGCCGCTAAACTGGCCATACTTAGTGTTTTTACTCTGTCTAACGCCAGACGATTTCACCCGTCAATGGGGAATCCCAATTAAGAGCCATTTTCCGAGAAAATCGAAAATCGCAAGACACTCATAAAAAAATCGATTTTTTTTTTCTTTTGCCAAAACATCCCGTTTAGTGACCTAATTCAAGAAAAAATAGTTTTGGGTTCAAGCGATTCATTGTACGGGAGAAATAACAAAAAGTTTGAAAAATCGATTTATTGCTGGTTTTTCGCGCTTAAAAACAACAGAATCCGACCTCAACTTCGAGAAAACGGTAAACGCATAAGAAACAATCCCTAACATCGAAACTTCAGGCGAATATTATTTCGTTCTTAATCTTTGAAGCCCTAAAAGAAAATTTGAAGAAATAAGTTTTTTACATTTACAATCGACAAGTTTAAAAAGGACATATTTGTGTCTCTTGAAATGTTAGAAAATGAAAGCGAACTTTAACTGTTGAAAAAGCCCTCTGGTATATGCCGCTTCCTAGTAAAACCCATATAGAATAAAGCCTTGGCTATTGAAGTAAATTACGGGAAAGTTTTAGCTCTGGGAATTAAATACAGCCCTGACACTGGAGTAAGCAATTTGAGAATTTCATTTAATAAAATGTATGCAAATTAGACGGCCCGCTGAAGGAATTCATACTAAACAAAGTTTAGTGCAAAAGGACTACTTACTGTTGCTAGTAATATGTTTTTACAGTGAAAATGTTATTTCTAGCTTTCAGCTGTGTTGGTGAGAGCCGTAAATAACTTTTTATATGACGACTGAAAAACGTTTGTTCAGCCACATTGCCGCAGCGAAATCATTGAGATCGCAACTTCGAACTGAAACTGTCATCGCTTGATGAAACTCCGTTACCACAATGGTAAAATAGTTTTCTTCAGGGGGAAAAAGCAGAATTAAAATGCATTCGAAACCGTTGACTTCGATTTTGAATTTGTTTAGTTAAGATTTCAAGCCACCACAAGGTCTTATGACTTCTACTGACCCACGAATCGGTTACATATGCCAAGGTCACGTTA
The DNA here is from genome assembly GCF_036669935.1 of Montipora foliosa. Taxonomy (NCBI): domain Eukaryota; kingdom Metazoa; phylum Cnidaria; class Anthozoa; order Scleractinia; family Acroporidae; genus Montipora; species Montipora foliosa. Next base: position 42,374,657 of record NC_090869.1, read on the forward strand.
GCAAACTGTCACGAAATACTCAATAGCTTCTGTTTTCGGTCTTTGTTTTGTTGGTAAAAAAATACATACACTTTTCACAGAACAGACCTTCTTGCTTTATTTGATTTATATATTTGTATTGGTCCAGACACATGCATATGCTGACTTGTTGTAAAAGACATTCATCACAGTTTTTGATTCAGAGTGAAGGTATAATATTTCCCAAAATATTTCAAACACAAACGTTTCCTTAATAAGGTCGTTATTCCCGAATTTACCACCTTGCAACAATCCCTACAGCAAAATAAAAAAGCATAAAATTCAACTTTATAGCTTGCTATAGTTTTGTTTCGGATTTGTTTTTTATGATTTTTCCTCCGAAACCAGGATCCCTAGCCAGGTAACTAGAAATTCTCAGTTTCATTTAGAGCTTGTTCACAACACAACTTCAAACTTGAGTGTGCTTATCGCATCCTTGAAACCTTCGAGACCTCCTCAAAATTGTTGAAAAGCCTATTGAGGCTAATAATAATCTTTGAGTTAAATTTGACCAATTCACGCTGCGAGCGCGAGAAAAAGAGAACCACTCCGCAGGGCTGAATACGCGTAATTAACGCTTTCTCTAGAGACCTCTAGAAATGTTGTTTAGTGAAGAAAAACAAAGTTATCTTTGGTTAACTCAGAGAACTTGCAGAAATACCTCCAGCCTGCATAACAGGCGCTTTATCAGGGGCACCCAACGACGGTTTCCCCCCGAATTACTTTGAAAAGACTTTTTAGGCTATCCAGAGTACTTTTAGATCTCTAGAAATGTTTTCTAAGTGACGCTAAGAAATTTATATTTGTTCGGGCATCCTAGGGTAACTTGAGTCTTTTCGAAGTTACGAGGGCTTCAGTGTTATTTTCCCGAACATTTTAGCAGCAATTCAAAGTTTTCCGAAAGTGATAGTTTTTCGGTTCCTTTCTGCATGGCATTTTCGATTCCGAAAATTTTAGGCTTCCTTTCTCTACGAAAAACAACCTAACCTGGGGAGTGAAATGGGAAAAATGAACTTCAGAAAATCGGAGGGAATTTATTACATAAGCTTCGAAAATTGTGTACATGAATGGAACGGTCATCTAGAAATTTTTAGCCTTCCTCAAGCTATAGAAAATCCTAGGCAATGTTTGCTTCTCCGAACAGATATTTCACAGGGTGCCCCTGCTTTATGAGCTAGGCTAGGCTAGGCTAGGCTGATTTGTTAGAGCGGGGAGAGACATTTATAACGTGCAAATAGTCACGAACTGAAAGGTAACTGACTGATTTGTAACAAGGACTCAGCCTGACAAACAAGAAATGATCTCACTCTCCGAAAAGGAACGCTCTTTTAAACATAAACAAACTTCAAAAATAAGCAAAGAAAGCAAAACAATGAACAAAATAGATCTTTTCTTGACTTAGTTATTCCGGCGAGAACAAATGGTGAATGATTCACTTCTGGAAGCAGCCTCTGAGTAGAAGTGAGAACACCGTTTAGGCAGAACTCTGCACTTTGTGTACTTTACCAGCCTGTTCACAGACTCTCTTCATTTTTAGATGCACGTATAAAAAAAAGCGCGTTCCGCCCTCTCTCATGGGCAATCGCTTATATTGTGCGCGCACCAAATTCCCAAAACAGAAAAAACGTCTGTGAGCAGGGTAGCATTTCGTAATACTAGACGGGAATAATTCAATTAAAATGACATCGTAGAGGCACGTGCAATAGTAAGTTGCGAAACACTTCGTGACAATATGTGAATTTTATTCCAGGAGCATTTGACCTGGAAATGTTATATTAATATTGTTCCCAGAGTCGAATATTTCTACACTGATGATCTATAAACAGACGTAGGGTTGTACATTTTTTCATTGGGACAGCTGTAATTGTTTCTTAATCTGTTTACAATGTGTACAAAGTATAGTACGTACAGTCGTATGTGACAAGCTAGCGTGACCAATCTCTGCGCGTTTGTTAAATTATGCGTCATATGATCTTGTTATCCCGTCTAGTATCTGATTTGTTCGCTCACAAAGAGTAAGAGTAATACTCACCTTGTTAACTGTGTGGTTTGAGCAGTGGTTAATTTTCATCATTGTATGTTATTTTCGGACCAAAACATAATCGGGTTTCATTATTACAGAAGCGTCTGATGACGCGTAATAAGCGCTGCGTGGGAAGTGTTTAGATATCTCAAGCGCTGAAGTTGCTGGACAAATTTTGGTCGAAATCAGTTATGGATGAGTTGCCACAAACAGATTAAGAGATGGATTTAACTTCTCTCACAACAAGCAATGGTAAGTTGTTCGTTCAACAAAACTTTGCGTTAAAAATATGAATTCATTCAGCGGGCCGTCTAATTTGCATACGTTTTATCTACTCAGATACTCAAATTGCTTACTTTAGTGTGAGAACTGTATTGGATTCCCAGAGCTAAAACTTTCCAGTAACTTAGTTCAATAGCCAAAGTTTTATTCTATATGGGTTTTACAAGGAAGCGGCATATACCAGAGGGCTTTTACAACAGTTAAAGTTCGCCTTCATTTATTAACATTTCCAGAGATACAAATTTGACCTTTTTAAACTTGTCGATTGTAATTGTTAAAAACTTCTTTCTTCAAATTTTCTTTCATAAAATTAAAGAGTAAGTATGTAATAATTCTCGGCTGAAGTTTTGATTTTAGGGATTGTTTCTTATGCGTTCAACGTTTTCTCGAAGTTGCGGTCGGATTCCGTTGTTTTGAGTACGAAAAACCAGCAAAAAATCGATTTTTCAAACTTTTAGTAATTTCTCCCGTACAATGAATCGCTTGAACCCAAAACTATTTTTTCTTGAATTAGGTCACTAAAAGGGATGTTTTGGCAAAAGAAACAAAAATTCGATTTTTTCACGAGTGTCTTGCGATTTTCGATTTTCTGGGAAAATGGCTCTTAAGGAGTCAATGGCTTAATCGTTTTTTCCTTTGTTCAGGAATGAAACTGGAATTAAATAACAATCATATGTACTCTTTTTGGACATCAAGAAATAATTGATTTCTTTCTTTGTTTGGCTTTAATATCCGAGCAAACAAGAGATTTTTTTACTCTGTTTGCCTAACTGTTTTTCAATGTGCCTCAACAGTGACAACAAAAATTTTGCCCTTATGTTATAAACTAGTAATTGCAATGAGTTCTCAGCATGGAAGTAGGGAGAAATATAAACAGCATGTATTTTCAGAAGTTTGTTTAGAGCACATACAGGTAATTTGTTGGAGATGTTGTTTAAAGTTTGTCCTTTCTTGCTGATTCTAATTCCAAGCCAAGCTGGCATGTTTCAATGAGATACATCAAAACGTAAATGATCTCGTTCTCAGAGATAAAATACATCCATTAAACTCTTAACTCGACCTTGAACCGACAAAGACAATTTGTCACATCATGAGCCAGTACTTCTGTGATTTTTAATCTTAGCGTGATTCCTACTTACTGGCTTTTGACAGTTGATGTTGAGATGGATTTTTACCTTTTCCGTTCTCTTGCTGAGGATTTGCTTGTTTTCTTCCAAAACTCATCTGATCCAAGAAAAATTAATTGCTTAACTGGTGAATTAGACAGTAAATTTCACTTGAAAAACCGATATGACACTATTGCTTTTTCGTGTGAAATTTACCATGGAAGTCACTAGTTAGGAAGCAAAGAAAATGACTTTATTAAACAGTAACTGGAAACACCAAAACGAGGCCAATTATAAAGCCTTTTCTTTTCACTTATCCTACAGTCAGTAAGAATAAACAACCTGGGAGCCCCGTTTTTAGGCTTGGGTAAATCTGTATAAAGGTTTTTCTGTAAGTAGATTGATGCTGTGTCAAAAACCAAACAAAAAGCTGGCCACAGATCTTGGATTCAAGGTTTTCCTTGGGTGGTACCAGAATTGGAAACGATACCACTTGGTTTTTCAAAATTCTGATTTGGCTACAAGCCGATCACACAAGAGTCACCTAACTCTCAGCTATAAGCCATTGCTTATGGACCACAAGATCTTTGAACATCTTATTCATCAACAATTGACAGATCACTTAGAGACGATTCTTCATAATTCTATGTTTGGATACACAAAATATCATGGGTGCCCAACGGCACATTGATTTAAGTAAGGCCTTTGACTGTCTACCACATGACTTAATTCTGGAAAAAAATAAATTCTATGGCTTACGTGATCAAGTGCTATCTTTAATACGAAGCTATCTCTCTTCTCGCCATCAAAGAGTGAAACTCGGTACCGCCTTCTACACATACATACATACATACATACATTTATTGAAGCTCCCCCATAGGGGCTTTTCAGCGACAATGTAAAAAATAGTCATGAATAAATTACCTACAATCGTGTAAAAATGGACATGGACATGAAAATAGAATTAATAAATAAAGCTAAGATTTATATACAGTTGGGAGGGGGGGGGGGGGGTTTCTTTAAAGTTCCTTGAATAGTTTCAATAAATTCTTTTTAAAATTATTCAACGAGGTAGTGTCTCTAACGGATTTTAGAAGCTTGTTCCATGCTTCAGCTCCACGAAAGCTGAAAGATCGTTGCCCTGTGGCAAGGCGACATTTGGTCGCTTCGGTGTCTTGTGGCTCGGCTATGGATCTGAGAGCGCTTCTTGAACCTCTGCGACAGATACGCAGGAGCGCCTTCGTTATTAAGGCATTTATATATCATGACACAGTCAATAAACTTCAGTTTGTGGTTGATGTCCAGCCATCCTAATGATTTTAGTCCCTCGAAGATGTCATCGTATTTCTTCAAGCCAAGGACAATTCTTGCTGCAAAGTTTTAAAGAAGTTGCAACTTATTAGTATTTTTCTTTGAAGTATTACTCCATACTGAAGAGCAATAAAGTAGTTTATTAAAGACAAAAGAGTGAATTAGCAGTAGGATAGTTTTCTTATCAAGCAGGTATTTTATGCGGTTAATCATAATTCTCAAAAAAGAAACGACAGTTTTCAATTTACAATACATGTTTCGACATACTCATGTCATCTTCAGTTGCAAATGGGATTTTTTAAGGGTCGTACACTTGAATTTATTTATTTATTTAAGGTATGTTACAAAATTACGTGTCAGAACTTGCGTACAATTTGAATATAATTAACTTAACTATAGATACAGCTGGAAGATATCTTGTTGATGTGGTCGTTGTAATTCAAGCTATTGTCGATATAGACTCTAAGGTCCTTTGCCATGGTGACAGGTTCAATGTTCTTACCCATAAGAGTTACGGATAGGTTCGGTAGAGTCTTTGTGAGTTGAGGTACTCCAATCACCAAAAGTTTAGTCTTGTCCGGGTTGAGTAATAATGAGTTTCTGCAGCAGCATTTGGTAATTTCCCCGAGGTCGTCGTTTAGCATAGAAACTGCATTAGTAGTTTGGTTTGGTGGCAAGCCAAGAAGCAGCTTGGTATCATCAACGTATCCCATCGATTGACAGTGATTAGGAATAGATAACAGGTCATTGACGAATAAGGTGAATGGCATTGGACTCAAGATGGATCCCTGTAGGAGGCCACAGCTTAGCTCCAATTGCTCTGGGACAGGTAACTGATAGGTAACTGCTGAACCAGGCAAGCGCAGATGAAGATATTCCAATTCTACAGAGCTTTGCTAGAAGTATGTGGTGTCGTATGCTATCAAATGCTTTGGTCATGTCAAGCAGCACCACAACTGATATGCGCTTCTCATCCATATTCTTCAGGATTTCATTGGTGAAATGGAGTAGCGCATAGAGCAGACTCGGTAGAATGGGATTTTCTGTTGCCACTTTGGAGGGGATGTATGATGGAATGATCTTGTAGGAATTGCACAAGCTGTAAATGTGCAGCTCTCTCACAGAACTTCAATATTATTGGTAGGAGTGAAATAGGACGAGAATTTGATGAATCATCTCGATCATCCTCTTTATCTTTGATGCATGCTACACGTGGGAAGGGGTGTTAAGAGGAGTCCCTCAAGGCTCTGTCTTGGGACCTACATTGTTTAACATTTTTATAAATGATTTGGCATATGCAGTAACACAATGCAGGATTATTAGTTATGCGGATGATACAAATATCCATTGTTCCAATAAGAAAGTGCATGCCATTGAAGACGACCTAAATAGTGATCTTGAGAACGCAACTACACAGTTTATTCAAAATGGCATGAGACCAAATCCGGAAAAGTACCAGGCTATGGTCCTTGGCGGAACAGAAGATAAGCTACTCCTTAAATCGGGTAATAATGATATCATAACCGCAGAAAAGACTAACTTCTTGGGAGTTGTACTCGATAGTAAGCTTAAATTTGACGACCAAGTTTCCAGTATTTGCCGCTAAGTGAGTGCTCAAATAAACATGCTTAATAGACTGAAAAATATTTTACCACTTAAAACCAAGGAATCATTATATCGTTCGTTCATACTACCGAATTTTTATTACTGCAACCAAGTTTGGCATCATTGCGGAAAAAGAAACACTGTAAAAATTGAAAAAGTCAATGAAAGGGCGTTGAGATATGTCTATAATGATGAACATGCATCTTATCAGCATCTCTTGGAAAGGATAAGACTACCCTCCATAGAATCTCGAAGAATTCAAGACATGTTACTGACAATACATAACAGCATATCCAACAAAGCACCATGGGCAATTAGGAATCTTATTTACGATCATTTAAGTACAATCTTAGGCGCCAAGAATATGCTTTATCTTTACCTAAAGTTAACACTACCAAATGTGGACTCAAGTCATGGAGATATTTTGCAGCCAAGAAATGGAATGAACTCTCAAATGACAATAGAATAAAAGCGGGCACCAAAGAAATAGTTAACAGAATTAGATCGTTAAATTTCGGGGATTAGTAGATTAGTAACCTTAGTTTTAATAGTTTTTTTGGATTGCGGCCGTAATATTGTAATAACAGTTTTAAATAGTTTTTTAATCAGTATTTAATTTGTAATTTTACTCGATGTGATATTAGCGTTGTTAGTTGTTAGGTTTTCATTAGTTATTAGTGGAATATGTGTTATGTTAAGTTAATGTGGCTTACACAACTTTCAATCTTTTGCAGTCTATTAGTACGAGGATGATTGAAGATTGTGTATACCTGGCTGTCATCAGCATATATCATACACTCAATACCGTGAGCATTATGATTTCATCAAGAGGAGAGACACAGCACAAAAAGGACCAGGCCAAGTACAGAGCCCTACAGGACTAAAGATTCAGTGGGTGTGCAGTGGATTGATTCACATCCACTGTTACAGACAACGTATGTGATGAAAGGTAAGATTCAAACCCACTGAGGGGCACTTCCTTTGATTTCAACACAATGACTAAATCGACTAAGGAGGATCTCTATTGAGGCAGCTGGAGTAGATGTGGCTGACTTAAAGATACACGCACAAAGAACAAAAAAGACAACATATTCACCCATGGAATGTATGCAAAAATGTGATGAAAAGCCTGTGGGAAGCATCCTAAAAAACAGGCATGCATTGCGCACATGTGGTAGTACAGTATCACAGCGCTTTATTTCCATAACTGTCAACTGAGCTGCGTTGTTTTGGGCAATATGTAGCTCTAACTCTTCTTTGTACCACCCCCTGGGCTGATTCACAGCATTCGCCATGCAATGTCACAACTCTACGGCCATTTCAATTCAATTTGAATTTGAGCAAAATGGCGTCTAGTAGTGCAAGGCAAATGGTAACACTAGAGGATATTCTAGAGGCGGTTTGGGGGAATGATAGCAGCGATGAACAAACTATGGGAATAGATGAAGAAGAAGAATATGATTTGGATTGAAAACTCTGCATTTAAGTTGATGAATCGAAGTGAGCAATCACTCTGTTGTGTGAATAAGTTTAGTGGCATCGAGCAAGAAAAGCAGGAAGGGGGAGGGGGGGGGGGCGCTTCAATTGATGAGGTAGGGGTTTGGAGTAGTGAGATAGATGCGAAAATAGAGGGTGTGGATGTTGTAATTGAGTACCTGCGAATTTTTTTGAGTGAGACAAAGGAACAATCACAATTAGTGGAACTAATTCGAAAAAGAAAAAGAAAAACTGGAAATGAAGCTGGAATATGAGAAGACGTCCCAAGAGTTCAAAAAAGGGAAACAAGGGGAATCGAATGGTTCGCATGCTGAATTACCAAAACTGTCAATTATAAAGTTTGATGGTACCTTTGAACAATGGCTTCCACTTTGGAATAAAATCTGCGCCGAAATCGATTTAACTGATTTGCCCCCAGTGACTAAATTTGCTTACCTGAAGGAGATTATCTTACCAAAAGTGCGAGCAGACATTGATGGGCTACCCTTTTAGCACGGAGGATTATGAAAGGGCTAAAAACATCCTCAAAGCAGAATACGGGAAGACCACAGAGATTATAAACGCCTGTGTAGCCAGCATAATGGATTTGCCAATTACATCGAGCGGAGACCCTAGAGAAGTCAATGAGTTTTACAGAAAACAGTTGTATAATGTGCAAAGTTTGGAGATGCGAGAAGTCTCAGGGAATGTGTGGGCTGTACTTGACAAACTGAAGGGGATTAAGGCTGACCTTGTTCGGGGACAAGACCGGTGGCAAGAGTGGGATTTTAGCCAATTGTTACAAGCGATTAGACATTGGAAAGACATCAATCCAGCAACCAAAGTGAACAAAAATACAAGCACTTCAAATTGGAAAAATAAAAAGTATGATGGGAATTCGCGACGGAGGTCTTACCAAACCCAACAGGAAAATGCATGACAACAGTGTGGGTGCGTTTGCTGCGATAAAACTGACCACATTTCCGCTAAATGAACTAAAGTGGTCGCTGTTAGAGATCAAAGGAGGATTCTTAGCTGAAAGCAATTGTTTTAATTGCACTAGTCACAGACATAGAGCTGATAGCTGTAGAAGTCACGGATGTCAGAATTGTCAAAGAAAACACCACACATCGCTTTGTGACCAAGCCGCTCAACCAACTCATGGAAGGTTTATGATGGCACAAGACAAGAGCGCATCAGATGAAGTTATTTATCTTGTCGTTTTGGTCGAAGTGAATGGGTTTAAATGTTGCACACTTCTCTACACAGGGGCTGGCAGTTCGTATGCGTCTTCTGCTCTTCTGGACCATCTTGGAATTCGACTGATGAGACAAGAACTTAACGGTATAGAGATAATGCTTCAATCTGTCAACAAGGTCATCAGTGTCTATGATCTTACAATTAACAGCCTCAATGGAAAATTTCAATTGGAAATGGAAGTCACGAAAGTAGATTGAGGAACCTTGTTATCACTTGACAACCCAAAATACACTGAAGTGATTAAGAAACACCCTCACCTTGCGGGAGTTTACATGAATGATTGAGATGAAAAGCCTCAACTGCCAGTACACATAATACCAGGCGTAAGTGAATACGCAAAGATTTGGACCCAAACCAAACCTAGAATTGGACACCCGGGAGAGCCTGTGGCCGAGCTGACACAATTTGGATGGACAATCACGTCACCAGGGAAAGAGACTGACATTTCAAGCATGCTTTTAACTCAGACAGCCGTGGCCGACTATGAGGAACTGTGCAAATTAGACGTGTTGGGGATACAAGACAAGGGAGATCAAACAGACGTATACGATGAGTTCAAGGAGCAATTACATCGAAGCGCTGAGGGCTGGTACGAGACTGGATCGCCCTGGAAAGAAAACCACCCTATGTTGCCTAGCAACAAAGCGGGGAGCTTGAAACGACTAGACGGCACCATTCGAAAACTTGAGAAACAAGGACTGCTCAAGCAGTAGGATGCTATCACCAAAGATCAGCTTGCTGAGGGAATTGTAGAGCCAGCCAGAGAGCACGTGGTGGGGAGAGAGTTTTACATACCCCATATACCTGTAGTCAGAGAAACCGCCTCATATTGTCTATGATGCTTCAGCTCGGGCACATGATAATGCACCCTCACTCAACGATTGTCTTCATGCGAGTCCACCCTTGCAAAATCAACTGTACTGGTACGGGCAAGATTTCACTCAGTTTTGATAACAGGTGATATGAAGCAAGCCTTCCTTCAAGTTAGGATCCGTGAACAGGATCGTGATGCTATGCAATTCCACTGGATTGCCAACCGTGAGACGAGACGTGTGGAGACTTTGCAGTTTATGAGAGTGTTGTTTGGTCTTTCCTCATCCCCGTTCCTGCTGGGGGGAGCAATTCAACGACACTTAGAGAACTGTCATGCAATGTATTCAGAGGTTGAGTGAGATAGAGAATAGTCTATACGTTGACAACCTGATCGATGGTAGTCCTACTGTGAGGGAGGCTATCCAAGTCAAAGAGATCGCAACCAAGATGTTCACTCAAGGTGGATTTACACTTCACAAATGGCATTTGAATGCCGCCCAGTTAGACGCAATCAGTACAAATCAGAGTAGTGAGACGCAAGAAACCTATGCAAAGCAGCAACTGGGTGTTCCCCAGAGAGGAAAGGGGACGCTCCTCGCAGTTTGCTGGGACATGGAAGAGGACGCCCTAGAAGTCAAGTTCCCCCTGATTGGCCCAGCCTACCAAGAGAAGAGTACTGAGAAAATTGCTGAAAGTCTACGACCCACAACACTAAGTGGGAAATTGCTCTGCTGTGAGACCTGTGAACTGAGAACACCATGGGACACACGACTACCAGATAGGTTTATCAAAGAGCTATCAAGTGGGAGGAAGGTTACCTACAATTGTGACCGTGCCCAGGTCCCTTGCGGCGCATAGAGAGAAAATCACCAAAATCGACCTGCACTGCTTCGGTGACATGAGTGGTGAAGGGGGTTTCAGCTGCCTTGTATGCTGTGGTTATGCAACCATTGGGAGTTAGTGTGAGGCTAGTAACTACAAAGGCAAGATTGGCCAAGCAAGGCCTGAGCATTCCACATCAGGAATTGGTCTCAGGGCACACATAAACCTGATCACTAACACGAGAGACGCGCTTGAAGTGTTTCCTATCGGTGAACTTCACTGTTGGCTTGATAGCACGGTGGCCTTGCACTGGATAAGAGGAGCTGGTGATTATATAAGCAATTCGTGAGTAACCAGGTCAGCAAGATCCAACAACATTCAGACGTGAAATGGCATCATGTGACTAGCCATGAGAACCCCGCAGACCTTGGAAGTCGCGGTGGAAGCCCTGTGGTGGAAAGGACCAAAGTGGCTGGCACAGAAAAAACTGGCCAAGTGACATCGTGATGAATGGTGCTCCTGAATCCCAAGCAGAGGTGAAAGTCACCAGGGAGGTGTTTTGCCAGAGCTCGTGATATAACAGACGCGTTTGACGTACTGCTGAAGAAGTTCGCTTTGTGGAAATGCTGAGAGTTTGTGTCTGGAGCTCACGCTTCACGTGCAATTCCCGTAAGTGCAAGGAAGAGAGAACATTGGGTCCACTCAGGGATGAGGAGATTGAGAAACAAAAGTACTTCTGGACCGTGCGTGCACACAGTAGCGGAAAAAGATCAGAGAAGTTTGAAGACGGCAGACTTCAACTGAACCTTCAGGAAAGACATGATGGGCTCAGAGTGCCGAGGAAGAACCCAGGGGGGTTATCCTATTTACCTTCCCGATACGCACCCCTACACTGAGAAACTGGTGATGCTGTCTCATCTCGTTACGCTTCAAGGGGGAGTGGGTCTTACAATGACTAAAGTGCACAAGCATCACTGGGTCCCAAGACTAAGGCGACTGGGGAAATAGACAATAAAGACCTGTTTTGGCTGCAAATGATTCCAGGCTAGTGCGCTGACAAACGCTCCTCCTGGAAGTTTACCAAGAGATCCAACCGAAGGAACAGCAGCATTTCAAGTAGTGGGTGTCGATTTTGCCAGACATTTGAGATATCGGAAGGGGAAAAAGAACGAAAGCAAGGCCTACATTGTACTCTACGCGTGCAGCCTAACCTGTGGGATTTACCTGGAATTTTTGTCGAGTTTGGAGACTGAAGAATTTATGAGCAATTTAAAGAGGTTCATAGCATGCCACGGACGCCCAAATACGTTGTATTCAGACAATGGAAGAACTGTTGTTGGAAAACCAAAGCTTCTGAAGACCATCATGGCTGACGAGAAACTACAAGATCACCTTGCACACTTTGGGATCAGATGGAAGTTCAACTTGAGCAGAGCCCCCTGGCGGGGAGGGCAGTTTGAATGACTGATAGGCCTGGGCCAGTGAGCGTGACTGAAAGAAATTGGCTGCGGAATGCTAAAATGGGCTGAACGTCAAAATGTCTTACATGACATTGAAGTAGCACTGAACAATCAGGCCTTTGGAATGTGCCCACTTTGTTCAGCACACTGTATTGTAAGTCACTGTGGGTTAAATTAGGGTGCATTTTTTATGGAAAATCCGAAAATGAATTCTTGAAGCCAAAAACGGATTTTGCGTTTTTTTGCCAAAAACCAAAGACAGATCATGAATCCAAAGTATCCACACTCGAGGAGGATACTTCGGATTAAATCTAAATACTGATTTTTCACATTCGTCAATTCAGAGTTTTTTGGCAATTGGTTTCCCTGTGATATTACTCGTCTGAATCCTTGTCCAAGCCTCGTATATGTTTTCCCGAGAAGACCCTCCATTACATGCAAGAAGTCGTGCATTGTGCCAAATTCAGGTACAAAATTTATTGCCTACCTTTTGAAATTCGATTTATGTGTACAGGTAAAACCAGTCGTACTCCGAACAACATCAATTATGCGACTAGGTTTTTAACTATGATGAATTTCTGATTTCTGAACCCCACAACCATTTTAAAACTGGGTAATGTGCACTGATTCCTTTTTAATGAATTCTTCATCAAGGGCAATACTGGAGAAGTCTGCTTTGGTGCGATCCCAGCAATGACACCCCGTCAGGCCCACATTTTTCACGTCATGTTCTGATCCATGGTATCAACAGGAGTATTCAGCTGTCATGGCAGAAATAATAACCAAGAAACCGCAAATCAGTGGCCCTAAAACTTTAAAGAGAAGTTACCGTTGTTATTCGGTTATAAGGCACACAGTTTTTTCAAGAAAAATCTGTCTTTGGGTGGCAAGTTAGTGCTAAAATTGGGGTGCGTCTTATAGCCAAGTATTTTCACACAACAAAATCTTAAGATCACAATTTGAGAACTTGCAGTTTAAACAACAAAAGAAAAGGACACTAGTTGTCTATTTAAAAAGAATAGTGCTTTTAGAGTCCTTTAGAACACTAAACGACTTTAAGAGAAAAGCAAACAAACGGGAATTTGCATACGTGCTTAACAGCACGTGCTCAGTAACATGATACCCATGATAACAATACAATCGTTCGACCTTAAAACAGACCTTCTTTGTTCATTCAGCCTTTCTTGTGCACTGAAATTTGCATCTTGGTGGTGCGTTGATATTCAGCTGTCAAACACCTTTGAATATGACTTTCGGTGGGAGTTTTTCGCCATTCGCTTTTGCTTGAAGTCTGAACTCTGACTATTTGTTAAGTCGTAAATGTCCTGGTGGTGGAGTTTTCAGGCTGTAAAGAATGATTTAATTGTTTTACATCGCCCGGATTTTGACTCTGACTGTGAAATTATCTGGACACAGTGCCAGCTAGCTGGCTCAAACACTAAATCGATCTTTTTCGGGTCCTTTTATCGTTCTAAAGCAACTGATTCTGAAAGCTTGGAAGCCCTCCAGTCATCCTTATCAAAGATGGGAAATATTTTACCGAAAAATTGTGTGATCCTTGCTGGAGATTTTAATGCCCCGGATATTAACTGGCCCAACTTGGATTCTTCCACCTACCTGACATCGCCTTCTGAGAGACTTATCGAAATGATCGACGAACATGATCTAAAACAACTTGTCGAGTCCCCAACTAGACGCCAAGGCAACACGCAGAACACTTTGGATCTAGTTTTTGCAAATAATGCTGGAATTGTGAGCGGTACTGAAGTTGTCCCCGGAATAAGTGACCACGACGTGGTTTTGTTCTCTGTTGAAACATGTCGTAAGAAGAAGAACGTAAAGTGCAAAGTCTACATCAAAAGAAAGGCAAATTGCAGTCGTATTAAAGAAATGTTAAATGAATTTGCTGATACCTTTATGGAAAACTTGAAGGAGCTCTCGGTTGATGAAATGTGGGACACCTTTGAATGTAGTATTCGCAGTATAATGGATGCATGTATACCTCACAAGA
>NC_090869.1:42393843-42418843 GCF_036669935.1 Montipora foliosa
CCCTCTTTTAAAACCCCAAAAATATTAACAGGATTTGAAGAAAATCAATTTGTTGCGAACCTTTAATTCTTATAATCTCACAGCAAGATGTGGACGACATGAAACCAGTACCATAGGTGTCAAAGTGAAGCTTCAGAAAGGAAGAGTATATTCAAAACGTAAACAGTCAAGCTAAACCATTGAATCAAACGAACTCTTGTTATTAACATCACTACTTTAATATTGATACATGCACTTAAACTCAGCTGTTGTTTGATCTTCTCGTGACTCAAATTGTGAATAATTATAATGCACACTTCTCATGACAAGAAAGGGAAGGAAGATCCATTAGTTACCTAGACTTGCACTCTTCATTGAAAGCATTGCAAAAGCAGTTGGAAAGCATGAGGCATTGGAAAAATTGACAACTGCTGGACGTGTTGAAGAAAGCATTGGTGAAAGCGTTGAAGATGTTGGAAAAGCTGTTGGTAACCCACTGGAAAAGTGCTGGAATTAACCAGTTCAACAGGTAAGCAACTGTGTATGTTTTGATGCGAGAGTTCACAGATGCTTGCCCACAGGGGGCCTTTAAGTGGCTTTCTCATGGGTTGTGTACAGTTGTTACATAATTGGGGGGCTCACATCAAGTTTCTGTTGGCACTTCTGAACAATGAGATGTCAAGTAATGTAGTCACGTTGCTCCTACATGCCTAAATGTCTTAAGTTACGGACAGTGGTGATAGAATAACGATTCCTGGCTGATGATCACCTGTACAATTTTATGTTGCTTGTTCCATGGCTTTTACAAACACTTGGTTTATGGTGTATGTAGATTTTAATACCATTTTAAACTTACTGATTCAGCTTCTATAAAGCCAGAATGCCATCAGCCTTTTGCAGTAGTTTTAACACACAGTTATATATTTGTCTGACTCTGCCTACATGCATAGCTCCAAGGTACATCAACTGAATTATTCAACCAATCAGTCATTGTGAAAAGGTTGTGAGGTGGTTTCAAAACTAACAGCCAAGTATAACCTGTCTAATATAATAATCACTTTAGATGTAGATTACCAAGGAAAACCTGCTTACCGTTAATCTTAATGAGATGAGATTGACTTATCATAGCTCGTCATTTTTTTCTCAATGGTAGCTTTGTTTGTAATAGGGTCTACTTTCACAATTATCTGAATAAAATCCCTTTTGAACCTCCTACATTCCTTGATCAAGGGCATGATAAATTTGGAATTTTGTTTCCCTTGACATGGTTGGGTGAAGTTTCACTTGAATAGCTTCCTTGACCCTTGCGGTGAAACACTATGGACCCAAATCAATAAAGTTCACTTCTTACTAAAGCTGAATGTTTCCTGTGCTATACACATGCTGTAAAATGGAGTTGTTTCCCGTGTACTATAGTTTGGGAGTGGCCAAATGGGCGAGATGAAAATTATTTCTGAAACGGTCTGTTTAGAGCTTGTTGGTCTTGCCTTAGTGGCATTCTGAGAAAAAGAGAATTGGTAACTTTCGAAGCAAGAGCAAACGACAAAAAGTTAATAAATTTTCTACTTGCAAATAACTATTGGATTGGTCACAAGACAATGAGCTTTGTCAGACAGACACTCATTCAAAATTGATTAACGACTCACTGATGCTACCCAATCTTTAAAAACCATTTTTACCTTAGTATCTCCAAGGGTCTCAACATGCTGGGTCACCACTTCATTGAACTTTTGAACTCTGCCCTAAATAAAAACAGGAAATAATCAAAACATCAGCATAAAGGTTGACTTCATCATTATAACAATGAAGGAGCTATGGCAGTTTGGAAAGTCTGAGAGAGGCGACAGGGAGCCAAAGTAAAGCAAATGTTGAGGCTTTCACATGACACGAAAACAGCAACTTCACCTTTATAACCTTTGTAAGGCATTCACAGGAGCCATACTTCAAATAATTTCTCATGTAGCTAAGTCGGCTTTCATCTTCTACCAACAGTCGTGAAAGTCTTTTTTTCACTCTAATGTGACGCTTCCAATATTTGTGTGACTTAATCTCTATGTCCTTGAAAATAAGGGTCAACAATGAAAACATGTGAAAACATCTCACTTCTTAATTGAACAACAAATAACCAAAGGTAAAATAATTGCCCAATTAAATTATGAATGAATCTATCTATCACTGACTTGGATATACAAGGAAAAATTCTGAGTGCTTAAAACAATAGCCACATTAGGTCACGAGTTCAATAAATTTGTTACTTCAGAATCTCTCAGTTTTCAACGTTGTTAATGTTCATGTGAAAACATGCTGAAAAACAAATGTATTTAGAATAAATTCAACACATGTTCTATCAACGATCCAAAGGCGTTTTCTTTAAGTTTCCTTTACACAACTACATTTGAACCAATAAACTTCACGAAAACATTTTGACTTGCATCTGTTCTTAGTGAGGTGTAAACTAAATGCTATACAAAAACAATGCAGTAAACAACGAAAACAAAAATCGCATTTCACTAAGCCTGTTTAAAAATAAACACACATTACAGTTTCCTAAATTTAAACTTCTAAAAATATTGATTGACAACAATGATCTCTTATATCAATGTTCACACAAACCATGAGGTTTTGAGAGTATTTCGACTATTCTCAGTATATCAGTCCAAGGTGAGCTCTTACCTCCTCTATGGACGGGAAAAGAGAGTTCAAAAGACTAGATGCTTTGGCATGGTTGAAATCCATTTCTTCAGACATAGTGGAAATAAATGCCTTTTGAGAAATAATACAAAAATTAATAGCTACAACAAACAGACTTCAACAATAATAACTCACACTGTAAAAACAAAGCAACAAAACAGAATGAAAAAGGACAATCAACTCTCATTGTTTAACTTGATCCAGCTCAATTAACAGATGTCCCACAAAGGGTGTATACTTAATGGAAAGGAATGTTCAAAAGGTAAAACTCAGATTCAACTTGGGGAGAGAAGTTCAAATCATTCCATTTGATGGGTAGAGGACACACCATACTGATAACCTTCAAAGGTATACAAGAGAAGAATCGAGATGTGATGATCATGCAGAATCAACTGCATCCTTCAGACAAACAGCTACTGATGGCAGGGCAGTAAGGGGCCTTTAAGCCATTACTTAAGGTGGCTGGAACCAGTTTCACCGCTTCCAAGAGACTTCTCATTAAGAGGGTTATCACTACTATACTGTATCACGAAACAGCAACGTTATGGTATCATATGAAACACGAATTATTGCTTAACAAAATATGTCCATTATTGTGACGTAATATGTTACCATGGCAACATGAAAGCTCTCGAAAAACACCCCCCACATTTTTTTTCTTTACCTTATTTCTAGTTCTTTACTTGCTTATATCTCAAAAACGAACTTGGTGACCCTCATTTTTATTGTAGAATAGTCATTAGCAATCTGAGAAAGAACTATCCGCAGTTTTAAAATATCACCATAACATTGCTGTTATGTGATACAGTGTTATAGGGACAACCCTTCTAATAAGGTCTCTTGAAAGTAGTGAAATTGGTTCCAGCCACCTTAAGGATGAGCTTAACAACAATTTCTATGATAAGGTGGTGTTTTCTTTTGCTTACTTTTCAATAGCGAACCCCGCTCCCCCTATATCAACGTTTTCGTTTGAAACATACAAGAACGCCTCTCAATTTTGTATATTAATAATGCTTTAAGGCTATTAACAAAGCAAACAAATTATATAGAACTTTGAAATAGTTTTGACCACAAAAATGGAGTTGACAGTTTATATGTGGCTAAATGTAATTTAGGAAAGGTTAACCTCGAAGCAATGCTGGTCAACAGTTTCCCCAGCTATACTAGGGGTCGCCCGATACCTCTCACAGGAGCATCTTGTGACTTATATACGCAGTTGCTGGCTTGCAGTTCTTCGCAAAGTGTTTTTCCAATAGCTTGCTGTTTGCGTGCCAGTTTGTGCTTTGCTTTTTGCTTGCTTGCTGTTTCTGCTTGTACAATGACTGCTCGTCGAACCAACAATAGGGAATTTAAGATTTAAGACTACGGTTAACAGCTACGGTTGGACGAGTACACAGGATCTGGGTTAATCTTTTTTCACCTGCGTAAAAGTTATGGGATGGTGTTTTCCTTACCGTCGTGTTTCACTACGGTAAGTTTTTACAGCTTTTCTTGCTGTAGTCAAAGATCTACGACGTGTGAGTTCAAAGGTGAGAATTTCGTATGTTACTCAAAGAAATACCAAATTTCTTTTTCTTTTCGATTTACTTTCTGAGTTTTCCAGTAAGGTTCGTTTGTTTCTTAAAGAAGTGACACTGATTTCTTTTTTTTTTCGTTTTATTTTCAGAGTTTATGAAGCGGTGTGGGAGCGAAAGCATGGATATCCACGGTGGAAGTTCGTAAGTAAACCAATAGCTTTGAAGTAGATCGCTACATGAAATAGGTTGAAATTTTCGAATGTTTTTAATTGTTTATTTGCTTATTGTTAAAAATTATTTTTGCTTTTTTGACAGGGTCACTACGTCAGCGGCCGCTGCGAGAAACAACAAGTAAGCTTGTTAAGTTTAAATAATATCTGTTTAAACCATATGTGTCTAGCTAACCTCATCTTCGGCACTCAGTTTTAAACTAGGATCTTAAACAGTCATAACATGTTAACCTATGATTTTAAATCATTTGCATTTTAGTGGAACTTTTCGCTGGACAAGCGATAAAGATTATACTTTGCTGAAAGAAGCAGGAAACTAGCAGGGCAAAAATGGAAAGAGGTGGCAGACAATTTAAACTGTTTACAAGCGTTCAAAGATTCACCCAGAGATCAGAGGAGCGTTAGGGAACACTTTCAAAAGAGAAGGAGAAGGACAAGCGAGGCTCTACAATTTCTTCAAGTCAGATCTGAAAAAGAGGAAGAAGCTAGGAAAGAAGAAATAAGTTTTAAAAAGGAGATGGCTGAAAAGGAATCAGAAGCCAGGAGGGAGGACATTGCCCATAAACGAGAGATGGCTTCCCTTGAAGCAAAGCGCCAGGATCTTATACAGCAACAGTTACAAATGCAGCAGCAACAGATGCAGCAAATGCAAACATTAATGCTTGCAGTTGTATGTAAACTAAACCAAAATGATAAGTAGCTTTGTTCATGCTGTGCACTTGCTGGATTTTCATTAGTGAACATTGAAATAACAAGTTTAAGAACAGTGAAAATTAGTAATACAAAAACCTTTTTTTTCAAACATGGGTTTGTTGTTTGTAAAGTGTCTCTACATTAAAATTGTGTATAAGTAATTGAAGCAGCGAGTCTCAATTCCCCCAAAATCTGCCTCATCAAAGTTCTCTGGTACATATTAGGATACTTATATGTCATTTCTATGCCAAATATTGCAACAGTGAGGGGGGTTCTACCTCAAAAAAGTTAGAAGTTGTATTTCCATACAAACATGTAAGGATGTTCCTGAAAAGAACACTTATAATGTATTGTTTACCTACTGCACTCATCCCAAGTTTGAGATTTTTTTATAATCTATGAATTTAAAGCTTTCAGCTATATCGCTAAAAAGCCATTCTACGGATACCCTAACTTCAGTCATGGCTTTAATAAACGCCCTCATCTGTGGGGTCAGTGGGTTGTCACGGTAAGGACCAATCAAATGTGGTCGGAGAGGATAGGCAGGATCTCCATAAATGTAAAGAAAATCTCCAGTAGGTGTTACTGCCCTTCTTTGTAAGATGTTGAGAAGCCCTGATTCTTTAAGCATCCCAGCATCATGACGCAGTCCTTCAACGGGTCCATATAAGTTAGCAACTAAACCACTGGGGATCACAACTGCCTGAAACTTTATGGCGTGCACACGTTTGTGACCATTCATTTCATTTCATTTATTTCATTTCATTTATTTATTTCCCCATTTACTTAGAGAATTACAAGGTCTAAAAAGCTCACTACATGGAATAAACGGAGAAGGGCAACGATATAGGTAAACTAGTTAGATGCCCTTTAAATTAAGTTACATTTTATTTTAAGATAAAAGATAATTACAATAAGTGAAAGGAAAGGAGGAACACATAGTTAAGGGGTGCAGTAGTTAGTACTGAGCAAAATAATTCTGAAAGAGATATCTTTTAAATAGATGTTTATTTGACAAACTACGAATGAATAGAGGAATATCCAATAATAACATCCAATAATTGTCGGGCAGAATTTCCTTATATTTGTTCTAAAGGAACTGGGATTTAGATACTGTAAGGATGTGCTTCGAGTAGTATAATTATGTTGCTCAGATACAAAAGATAGAGTAAGATTTGATGGTTTGTTATTTACGATAAGATCATAAAATAGTTGACAAGTTTTTAACTTCACAATATCAGGAAATTTAATTAGGCCAAGATTAACATAATGGGGAGTAATATGCTCACGAATTGGTACCTCACTGATGATTCTTAAAGCTTTGTTTTGCAGCTTTACCACTTGAGATATGGCAGCTTCGTAGTTATTACCCCACAATACGCAGCCATAAGTTAAATAAGGATATATAAGTGCATAATAGATACTTGTTAAAGATTTGTTGGGTACATGACGTTTTAATTTTGCAATAATATTTATGCTTTTACTGATTTTACTACTAATATAATCAATATGATGGTGCCATGATAGGGAACAATCAATAATTAATCCTAAGTAGTTAACACTGTGAGACTGTTCAAGATACTGATCCGCTAGTTTAAGAGGGGTGTATAAGTTATAATTAAGTTTTTGCCGTGGTTGGAATACTATATATTTTGTCTTAGTTAAATTTAAAGTTAGCTTATTTGAGCATAGCCAGTCATAAATAGCGGGTAATTCAGAGTTTATTAGGTGTAGCAATGCATCGAGATCCCTACCAGTCGCAGTCAAGGAGGTATCATCGGCAAATAGTCTTAAGGATAAATAATTAGTTGCATTTACTATATCATTTATGTAAACTAAGAAAAGAAAAGGACCCAAGATCGACCCTTGTGGCACTCCTGAATTTACGGAAAGAAGACTAGACTCAGCTCCATTAACATACACTCTTCGCTTCCTTTTGATTAAATAGGACCTAAACCATTGGTTTTCAACATCTCTTATTCCATAAAAATTTAGTTTAGACAACAGAATCGAGTGATTGACTGTATCGAAAGCTTTACTTAGATCTAAAAATAGGGATACAGCATAACATCCTTCATCAAGGGCTTATGTTATCTCGTCTATTAAATCTACTAAACAGTCAGTTGTAGTGTTGTCAGATCTAAAACCGTATTGGTTAGGTATCAAGATATTTTCAATAGTAAAATAGAACGTTAATTGATTAAGAATGCATCTCTCAAATATTTTACTTAGAGCTGGAAGAACTGAGATAGGCCGGTAGTTATTACACAAAAGACGAGATCCTTGTTTGAAAATCGGGATGACTTTGGCAATTTTTAAACTGTCAGGAAAGATACCTTGTTCAAGTGTCAAGTTTATAATATATGTCAATGGTTTAAATATTTCCAGTGAACCGGAAGATAACAGCAAAGGGTGGACCTTATCAACCCCAATTGATTTCCTAGTATCAATATTTTCTAGCAATAAGAACACTTCAACTTCATTGACTTTATTAAAGTGAAACTTACCCTTTTTTCTCTTCATGTAATGCGAGAAACGGCGATTTGTAGTGGGAAGTTTTGATGCAAGCTCAGTTGGAATGTTACGAAAATACGTATTGATAGCATTTGATATCGTAACTGGTTGCTGTAGATTTTTATTACCAACTTGTAAATTATCAATGTGCGAAGATGGACGCTTTTTATTAATTATTAGGTTAACGTTATCCCACATTTTCTTAGTATTACGAGAGTCTTTAAAAACCCGAGCATAATATAATGAGCGAGAAAGTTTGTTAATTGCCACAATTTTATTACGGTAAATTTTATATTGATTATAATAACTAATGCAACGGGTTGTCAACCATTTTTTATACAAATAATTTCTAAGTTTGATTGATTTCCGCAGACCTCCGGTTATCCAAGGTTTATTAGTCTTGCCTTTAATTTTGATCGATTTGAGTGGTGCATGTCGATTACTAATCTTATTAAAGGAATGTAGGAATCTGGTCAAACTTTCATTCGCATCATTACACTTAAATACAGGCAACCAGTCTTCGCACCTCAGTGCATCACAGAAAGCATTTTTATCAAACTTTTTAAAATCTCTAATTTCAATTACATCGGGAAAGGGGCTTAGTGTGGGATCATAAGAAAAAGTAAAAACAGGCAAATGGTCGGCTATCTCGACTGCAATGCTACCGCTCGAACTTGAAGATACGAAATTGGAGTGTATATGATCTATGCAACTTATTGTTGTCTCGGTACTACGTGTAGCTTCAAATATCAAGGGATTAAAGCCTTCAGAATGAATCAGATTGAGGTATTCTTTTGCAATCGCGCTTCTAACAAGTGTGTTAATATTAATATCACCTAAAATTAGGCACTTTCGCTTAGACAAAAAAATGGCATGTAGAACATGTTCAAATTGCTCGAGAAATTCACGTTGAGATCTGCCAGGAGGATTATAAATAACGCCAATTAACAAGTCATTTGTCTCTACCCAGATATTTTCAATACAATCCATCTTTAAATCATTTCTCAGAGAATAATCAAAGCTCGATTTTAAGTAAAATGCAACCCCGCCCCCAGTTGAAAACAAGTGATTGTCCATTAGCATGTTATAACCCTGAATATCAAAACAGTCTGTATCAACTTGAGGCGCAATCCACGTTTCTGAGCAAGCAATTAGATCGAACTGAATGGATATGGTATCTAAAAAAGCACATAGCTCATTATAATGTTTGTTTAAGCTTCTAATGTTTAGATGGAGAGCCGACAGTTGCGGTCGGACTACACTAGAAAGTTCATTTAACTCCTCAACAGTGTATATACCATGATCATTAAAAGACTGTATGTTCAAATCTGGGTCATTCGCATCACTATTCATCAGTCAATCTGAAATTAATCTATAAGTTTTGTGGCTCAAGCTTGGAAATAACTACAAATTTCAACAAACCTGACCATAAAATAAGCATCTAGGTATTTCCATATATAGCTCCATCTATGTAAAGTTTCCCTCGATGAAATCTCGGTTTTTTTCCACTTTCAAATGCTACTTTCATCACATCCTTAAGCTTTTTCTTCTTTTCTCTGTCCTCCCAAATTAGATCTTCAGTCACCCAAACACCATCTTGGAGATCACGCTTCTTTTGAAGGACTCTCAACCTTTCCGGACGATAAAGAAACTTGCATATTATCGTTCTAGGTTTATTGTCACTTCGGGGACCAATTCGATGAGCATTTTCTATTACTGGTTCGATATTAAGCTGATTAGATAAGATGTCACGGATTTTTTGGCGACAGTCCTCGCTAGGAGATTCAGCAACATTATTGCAACGAAGATTGTATTCTCGCGAATACCTCTCAAGGGACAGGAGTCGTTCATACAGGTCTTCAATTTGCTTCGCATAATTGTTGACAGTGCATTCAACTTCATCTACTTTACATCTTGCATCGTGGAGCTCGCCCTTGAGTCCCTCTAGGCTTTCATTAAGAGTGTTAAACTTTTTGGATATCGCGTCCAAGGCTACTTCATTCCCCCGAACTTTATCTTGTAGCTTCGAGATATCTTGCATAATCCTGCTTTGACCACTGCACAAGTTTGCCAGCGATTCACATACAAACGCTTCAAAATCCTCCTCTAATGCTTCACCAGACTGCTTCGATTTTCCTCGCTTATTTGACGACATAGTAACACAAAATCACAACATACTATTACGTAGATATAAAAAGAAAAAAGGACACGAAAAATTGATCTTTCCTTTTTTATCTTAGAGCTTCAAATCTTGCAGCCATCTTGTTCGACGACCACTGACCACTGTACACTGTACACATTGTACACCACATGCTGGTTATCACCAGGTCTTGAAATTTGATGTACAGTTCCGTCCACAAATCCAAAACAATTTTCTAGAGGACTCCCTTTTCTTGATATAGGGCTAGTTAATCGGTGAGAATGGTTTTCATAAATCCAGTTGAGGACTGTATTACTAATCATGCAAAGCTCCGGCACTGGATGGCCAAAACGGTGGATTAGATCATGGTAACGGCAAGGGTAGGCTAGTCGCTTTAAGAGTCAACATAGTCCTTCTTCACCTGATTTTGAAAGAAACATTTATTTCATTGCTGTCAAATTTGCTTTAGTTTTGACAGTTAGTGCATTTAGTAAGACTTGTTCATTGATCTCAGTTATGCAAACGAAATGAGACAAGTGAATTTGTGGACAGCTTTACCTGTTCCTTGAGGGCATCGAAAATATTCTGGGACCTGTAAAGCGTTAACCAATGAAGGGATCTCTCCTTTGTCTACTCTAAATTCAGCTCTAGCTTCACTACTGTCAAAGTTATCGAGGCTGAAAGGCTCGTATTCCCAGTGAAGAAACTCTTCTTCAGTGATCACTCCATCAGAAAAAGCGCAAACTAAGGCTTCACGAAGTTCATGAAATGACATTTTTCACATGATGGCCGTCGATAAGTGATTCAACCGTAGCAGCTTGCTTGCTTACAATCTTAAATCTCTTTTTTTTGTGCCAAATGGTTTGTACTCGATCCAATCCACCATCGACAAGAACCAGAGCTCTCCTGCTCGTCCAACCGTAGTCATTCAACCGTAGTGCTCAATCTTAAATTCACTAATAGTTTGGCTGCTAGTTTGGATGGCGAGAGCTCGTCATCAGATACCCTTCTGCACGCCGAGTCGACTGGTCCTTCATCGTTTGCTTCTGCGGCAATCTCGGCGCCATAAACATCTTCAACAGTTTCCGCTCCAGTTGTTGCTGCTAGTGTCTATGATCCCACTCTAATCACTGTAATTGTCCATGCCGTGAAGGCCTCGTTAGCGGCAGAAAAAGGCCCTGGCTCTAGCTCCAGCAATTTGCCTGGAAATTCAGTTAGTGTGAAGCTACAAGCAGCTTCTAGGGATGTTCCCATTCCATCGCCCAGCCTGTCGCAGCAAACGGCAACCTTTTTAGCTTCTGGAGTTGCCCTTCTGCACCCTGCTAGCACAGCCTTTCTTTTGCTTGCTCGATTTTGGCGTTCTCGAGAAACTCTCTGCATGAATCGAGTAAGATCTTTATGTGAGCATGTTGCCAGGATGCAGTCTCGAACCCAAGCCTAATATGCCAGATCTCGCCGCCATCTAGCCGGTTGTAGTTGGCCCCGGTTTTTTACCAATTCCGGCGAAAACAGTTAGCCAAATTGTTGCCGGAAAGTACGTGGATTTGGGGGATTTGCTTTCAGTCAACATTGTTCCGACTGAGCCAAAGTCGCAAGCATTCCTGGACGGGAAGTAAAATGTCTTTGCCAAGTGCTAAAAAGCAATGCCAACACATCAAGGACATTGTGACCTGGTCCGAAGCCTTTGCAATTTTCACGCTGATTCTGACGTCATATTTTTCCCCAACGCCGGAAAGATTTAACTTCTTACAAGCTTTTCATCCTGTGCACATACCACCACTAATATTTCAGATCTCGCCGCCATCTTGGTTTTTCATGGTACAGCGGGCTCAATTATAACCATTGGTTTTATCACTAAATTGACACTAAATTGACACTGCACTGCATTGCACTGGAAAAACCGATTTGACCAGTAAAAAACAAGATTGACTAGTCAGAAGTTTGGGCTGTGGCGGCTTCAAAGAGTTGACATGACTTGGGCAGAGCCTCCTTTTCTCCTTCTCTTCCCCTCCTCAGTAAAGAAAAAGATAAAAGGAGGCTCTGCTTGCAGAGTGCCCTTCCGGAGCAACAGGCAACATCTTCACCTTCAGCCATGCAAGGTAGGTCTAATTTTACTGTGCAATCCTTTGTTGCCACTTTTGCAACCCCGCACTCACCGATTTCAAGCACGTTGATCACGGCGGGCACTTCTGTCCCAGTGCCACTCAGCAACAGCACTTTGGCTGCAAACCTGCCATCGGGACCACTACTCCAACAGCCGGTTGTAGTTGACCCTGGTTTTTTACCAATTCCAGCGAAAACAGTCAGCCAAATTGTTGCCAGAAAGTACGTGGATTTGGGGGATTTGCTTTCAGTCAACATTGTTCCGACTGAGCCAGAGTCGCAAGCATTCCTGGACGGGCAGTAAATGTTTTTGCCAAGTGCTAAAAAGCAACGCCAACGCATCAAGGACATTGTGACCTGGTCCGAAGCCTTTGCATTTTTCACGCTGATTCTGACGTTGTATTTTTCCCCAACGCCGGAAAGATTTAACTTCTTACAATCTTTTCATCCTGCGCACATACCACCAGTTCAGTGGTCGTGTTGGCTGGCATACGATCAGCCCTTCCGCCAGCACGCTGCGGTGATGAAGCTCATGGACTGGTCGACCACGAACGTTCAACTTTACAATTTTCATGCTGCTGGGACCTCTGTGCATTCTGGGTCTGGTGGTTCCTTGAGCCAGCTACCTGAACCATCTGGAGCTGACTCCTCTCAGGTCATTTTCCGGTCGTGGAACAGGGGCTGCTGTTCGGCACAATTTGCTTTGTGTCGGTTTGCCTATCTCTGCAGCACCTGCGCGGGTTTCCCCTGTGCGTCAGAATGCTCCTGTTGTTTTTACAAAACGTCTTTACATGATCGCAACACAGATCTGCTTCTCCCTCCTCCGTGCCCTTGTCCACCTTGAAAACCAGGCATTAGTGGATGCGCCTTCTTGTTTTCCTGATTTTTGCCTTTTTATCTTTGCTGATTACCTTAGTTTTTCCTTCCATATTTCCTGACCTTTAGTCATCAAATTACTTGTTAAGATGCATTACCTCATTTTTGTCAACAGTAGCTACAATCAGCGACAAAATTAGTTAACACATTGTGTGTGAAAAGTGCATTTTAAGTGTAAAATACAACTATCATTTGAATCATGCTCTAAATTATTGAGAAGACTCCCCCCCCCCCTCCCCATTCAATGTTGCCAGTTTGTACCTAAATGTCACAGGAACGACGGCACAACATTGTTTGGGGGGAAGGGAGATGAATTGGACTACCTAAGAAGGCTAAAAGATAGAACCAATGCATCATAGGGAGTAGAAATGGTTAATATGTGAACAATATTGTCACTGATTGTCCGAACTATAATATCGCACATTTCTTGACAAGAAATTACATTTCCAACTCAGTTGTAACATGAAAGTGACTACACCATTAGTACTTTTTATTAATTTATTTAGGGTCTGGGCCTCACACACCACGCGCTAATTAGGGTTGATTATGTCATTTTCTGGTGACGTTACAATCGACTGGTTGGGTTTCCAAACTGTTTTTTTTTTTTTTTTGGTTTCCAAACTGTTCACAACATGGTTGATCATGGCAAAATCCCAGATCAAACTCGTGCACTAGTGTGCATTGCACAAAAGTACGAAAGACTGAAACAATCTGAAATTATGGAAAAGTTTAAACTGTCTCATTCCACTGTTTATAGAATTGTAAACGGGCCAAAAATGAGGAGAACTTTTGAAGTGCAACAGAAAGGGAGAGGCCCCAGTCGTCCAAGAAAGTTAAGCAAACGCCAGGAACGTTTCCTTTTGCGCTGCATAACCAATTTGAGGAAGGAAGATGGTAATTTTACGGTGAAGCGACTTATGGAAAGGGCGGATTTGAATATTTCACAGGTTTCTTGAAGAACAGTGCAACGCTCCCTTCACTTGAATGGCTATCGGTACTTAAACAGTCAAAAGAAGGGTGTTCTACTAAACACAGACTTTAAAAAGCATCTACAATTTGCGAAAAAATGAAGACAGAGTTCCACGACAACGTTTGGACAGAAGATATTGCGTTCTACCTTGGAGTAAGTTTTATACACAAGTACAATCCTTTAGATCAAGCCCGCGCTCCCAGAGGGAAGATCTGGTGCAACCCTCAAGAGGGATTAGCTCCTTGTTGTACAGGAAAAGGATTGCACTGCGGATCAGGAGGGCGTTTAGTGAAATGTTTCGTGGCAATAAGCTATGGGAAAGGCACTATTCTATGTGAAAAATATGACTCTCTTAACGGGAACTACTTTAGCACACTGATTGAAAGGGAGTTTGAGAGAATGTTTGAAGGATCTCAGAAGGGTTCAAAGCTATTTATTCAAGACGGCGATCCCAGTCAGAACAGTGCACTCGCTCGTGCTGCCTGGAGAAGAACAGGTGCAAAGCTCATGGCTATACCACCAAGAAGCCCGGATTTAAATCCGATTGAAAACATTTTCCATATCGTAAAAAGGATGCTACAACAAGATGCTATAAAAAAGAACATCACCTTCGAAACCTATGAAGAGTTTCCAGCACGTGTTATGACAACATTCAAAAACCTCGATCAAAATTTCATTGATAATACCATCGCATCAATGAACAACAGAATTGACACAATAATCTGGAATAAAGGTTCACATACAAAACATTGATGCAACTAATCTTTCATGAAAATGGAAAAAAACTTGTAGAAAAATACCTTTGACATTAAATACTGTGACATCGCTATGTTTGGCGTTACAATTTTGTGTGACATGTACACAATCGCTTGATCTACAATGATCTCTTTTATTTCATCTTTTTCCTCTTCCATATTTTCACTAAAATGCCCACTTAGAATGCACAAGATATCAATATCGTTTCTCTAAGATTCAAAATGCATTGAAAGAGTTGAAAAAAGTGGTAGAATCAACAATCAGCCACAGTTAACCACAACTATAAACAAGATACTACTTGTAGTATCATTTTACACTTATGGTTAACCGTGGTTAACCATGAGGAATCTATAACGGTTATTGAAACTATTCTTCTTCACCCAAAATTAAAGTGGCAAAGCATTTGCCACAGGCTGGCAGTTCTTTTTGTTTTTCTCTCGGAATTTGCGCATGAAAGTGGAATATTTTCCAGCGCACATTCATCATTTATGTCTCTTTCTCGTCCAACAAACTGTTCTTTACAAAGACAATGGTATTCTTTCCTGTCGCAAAAATTGGTGTATCTCCAGTGAAAACAATGTCTTTTGCATAATGCGACTTAAGGGCTGGTAAGTGCACCAGCTGGCCCTCTGGAAGAAGCAAAAAATCATGCCAATGTATTACAGACGAGGACCATCGGAAGTCATTTAAGAAAAGTACCTCTGCCTTCTCTGCTCCAACCCAAGCGAAACTGGTCCAATCTGGGTTTTAAAATGTGTTATCAATGACATTCAGTGGGTTGAGAAGAAATGTTTTCCCACAATTAGCTGCACCTACGATCATTATGTTTCTACATTTCCCGTGACCCTTCTCCAAAAGTTCGTAAACTTGCCCAGCAAAATAGCCTTCTTCTACTCTATTACACTGCAACACTTCGCATGCACAACTTAGCCATTGACCATTACAACTGTTCACGCATTCTCCTACTGCCAGATCTGGATGACCCACGCTTTGTGACGTATTGCCATGCACTGTAATAGTTGGAGTGAATAGTCGAAAAAGGAACAGAAATGCCACATTTGAGGAGTGCTTTTCCAGGCAACACCACCACTGAACAACCTTTGCGGGTGTATCGTTACATGAAAACAATACCGCGTCTGCAAATGATTTCCTACTTGGGAATCTAACTTCATCCGTTTGGCTGTAGGTTATCAAATACACTTGCCTTTCTAAAATCTCCTTGTTGCTTTCTTCTGATGATAACTCATCAGTGTCATAACCATTCAGCATTTCCATGTTTTTCAGATCTTTCGAATAGGACGCTGAAATTTGTTTACTAGACAACTGCAAGATAATGAGGTGACTCGCAGCGTCAAATATTTGAGTGGCTCAAATTACTGACTGCATGTTCGTCGTCCCTAACTTATTTGGACTAAGAAAAAAATGTTTCTCTATAATGACGGAAATAAATAAATGTAACCCAATACTAAGGCATAAACTGTTCTTTTCCTCCAAATAACGCGGTAGGTAAGGTTTGCTGCGTTAAATGAACAACTAATGGCAATGCCACAAAAAATCTGTTTCAGACAATCAGCGACAAAATTAATTGACACATTGTGTGTGAAAAGTGCATTTTAAGTGCAAAATACAACTATCCTTTGAATCATGCTCTAAATTATTGAGAAGACTCCCCCCCACCCTCCCCATTCAATGTTGCCAGTTTGTACCTAAATGTCACAGGAATGACGGCACAACATTGTTTGGGGGAAAGGGGGATGAATTGGACTACTTAAGGAGGCAAAAGATAGAACCAATGCGTCATAGGGGGTAGAAATGGTTGTGTCAACAATTTTGTCGCTGATTGTAGGTCAGGCCATATTTGCTGCAATAAAGTTGTCAAGTTGTTTGAGTTTGCGGTTTGTTGTCCAAAAGTTCTCTCATTGGTATGGGAGAACTCATTCATTCGTGGATGCCCCGTGGCTGGTGCAGCAAGCGGGAATTGGAGTCCCTTATTGGCCACTTGCACCATGCCACTAAGGTAGTTTGGCCAGGGAGAGGCTTTCTCCGTCAGTTTATTGATTTACTGTGCTGCTTCCGTAACAAGGACCATCCTGTTCGGATTAACCAGGAATTTCGTCTTGACCTTCAGTGGTGGCAGCAGTTTCTGCAAACGGCGACAAAATTATTGAGACAGTTGCCAACAGAGCACACTGGCAACGACACATTCATTGTTTGCAAAGAAAACTTGTCCAAAAAGTATGTTTCCGGGATACCCCCCACCCTAATCAATGTTGTACCACTGTCAAGAAGGCTCGTAGAAAACAGGAAAAACACAACATTGTCCTGGGGGTGCGGGGGAGGGGGCCATTTCCGCACCGAGCTTGAAATCGACTCTAAAGGATAAGAGTGTCTCAACAATTTTGACGCCGATTGTCTGTATGAAAAAACTTTGTATGAAGTGTAATGACGACTTCTGATAAGCGTTTTTTGCATTAATATATAAATTAAACACATTTCAATAGCATCTTTACGCGTTGTCATGTCATATAGGAATCAGAACATATATAAATGGCCAAAATGTGGATGTCGAACGTCCAGCAAAGTTAAGTTCATGCCACAAACCCTTATTATTGAGAGAAAGGACATCGTACTAAATAATGACAATTTCAAGACGATTTGTGCAGTGTTTTGGATTTGACATACCTTGAAATAAAGTGGTACTTTCGGAACATTGCATGACGTTTATCATTCCCTTTTGAAATTCACCATACATAATTCCATTTCAACTTGTTACAAGGAATATGACCCATAAAAAAGAGGGAAATATAAATAGCAAAGACAGTTGATAACTCCTGGGACAAAAAAAGAACAGCAAACAGTGCCGTACTCTGATTTTAGGAACACCGCGGAGGAGTGGCCAAGAGTAACCACGAGTAACCATAATTGACAAGTAGAATGATTACATTATCTTTTTATAATAATCTTGTGGTTACTCGTGATTACTCGTGGTAAATAGGAAAATATTGTTTCTTTACTCCCAAAAACATTCATTTCCCACCACCACTTTTTGCACTGACGTAACAATTTGAGCGTGGAAAGTAAATGTGTTCCCCGGCTGTATTAACAGCCACCATGTCTGTTTCACGTTCATCTGTAACACCAATTCGACCAACAAAATCCGCTTCTTCTGATGAATTGGAGTTAGAGGCATAACCCTTTAACAAATCCATACTTTAACTCTACTGACAAATAGCGTATAAAAGAAGGCAAATGTGAACAGGTCCTTTGCACTTACGTCACAATCTTCGCTTCCCACAGGACAACGTATTCTTCACACTCGAAAACGAGAATAATAAACTATCCACAATTTTTTAGACCTGTAAAAAGTCTTTCACTCATGTGGTCATATTGACGGTCAGACTGGACTATAGGTGCCCTTATAAAGGGTATAAAGGAAATTTTCTGAAACAGACAATCGGTGACAAAATTAGGTGAGACAGTTGCCAACAGAGCACACTGGCAACTACACATTCAAACTTGTCCAAAAAGTATGTTTCCGGGATACCCCTCCCTCCAACACCCTAATCAATGTTGTACCGCTGTCGACAAGGCTCGTAGAAAACCTTAAAAACACAACATTGTCCCGGGGGTGCGGGGAAGGGCGCCATTTGCGCACCGAGCTTGAAATCGACTCTAAAGGATAAGGCCAGGCAATCTATCGCATACCAAGAACTCTTTCCTGCGGTGATTGCTGCTCACCTTTGGGGATCTTTGGGGATCACAAAAATGGAGTTGACTGTTTATTTCCACCTTACAGCAGCTTTTGAGTGCTGTGAGCCCTTAACTGTTAGAAAGAAAGAGGAATGGACGTATGCTGATCATTCAAAATGCTTGACTTCAATTGATCAATCAGCAAGAGAACTATATAAATAGTGTTATTTTACATAAACCTTAATCAGTGGTCTTTAGAGAATGTGGATTTTTCTTACTCCAAAAAAATTCGCTCCAATGACAAAATGCTGTTTTTCTCACAGGCAAATTCAGGTCACATGCAAAGTAACCAAAGAAAAGGCATGTGCATTATGCTGACACTGAAAATACCCAGTATTCACAAATCACTTTCATAAAAATGGCTTCAAAAGATAATAAACAAATTGAGGATTTCTTTATTCAACAGCATCAACAGGAAGTCGATCCCCCTTCCCAATGTGATAGTACATTGGCTCAAAAGGAAGTATGTGACACGACAAACCTCCTCATAGTGCTCACAACAAACACAATTCAACTTCTTTACCCAGATCATCAATGCAACCCTCACCACATATTTTCCGACCTATCCTGATATTGCAGAGCTAAGCTATGGTGATCTGCAAAAAGATGAAATCTCAACAAAGCTAAAGGAAGAAAAATGGTGCAGCTCAAACAACTTTAAGTTTCCCTCAAGATGAATAAGAGAAAAACAGCGAGAGTTAAACCACGTATGGCTTACAAATAACAAATTTCTCACATATTCCAATGCTGCAATTATTGTGTATTATTTGAAAGCAAAAGAAGTGGCAATTACCAATCAGGTACATGTATCTTTAGCTCTCCTAAAGGCGGTTCAGACTGCACAAGGGAGATAATTTTCTTCATGACATTACTGGTAGGCATTATGATATTTACTGCCACCTTTCAACACAAATAAATGACACTGTCGAGAAATATACTCAGATCCTCAAATTGTACAATCATTGTTCTACTGTGTGGGCAACACAACATAGCTCTCACAGGATACAGAAACAATAGCAGCTTCCTCGTTTTGCTCAACTTTCAGACAAAAACAGATCCAGTTCTAGCCACTCACCTTGCAGGCACGGAGAAAAAAGCAAAATATACCTATCCAACAATCCAAAACGAGACAATATAACTTTGCCCCAAACCAAATCCATGGTTCACTAGCTAATAATTGCAATGCACCCCCCTACTATGCTATTCTGGCAGATGAGGCAACAGATTGTGACACAATGGAGAAACTTTCTATTTGTGTTTGTTTTGTACACAGGCAAGAGGACAGCAAGAAAGTGCAGGTACAGAAGGAGTTTGTAGGGTTTTTACAGACTGAGAGTACCACTGGTCAGGTGCTGGCTGAGAGGTTTCTAGAGAACCAGCAGGGCTAGGTCCTGGATGTTGACCGCAAGCACACACTGGGCCATGTTGGGGCGGCACACATGGGAGAGAATCACAGAGGTGTCCAAGCAATTATCAGGCATCACATACCTGACACGGTTTATGTCCACTGTAAGGCTCACTCTTTGAACTTGGCAATTGGTCATGCCTGTAAGGTGCCCTTGGTGAGAAACATAACCCTGCAGGAAGTAGCTTTTACGTTTCATTACTCGGCAAAGAGACTGTTGGCATTTAGTAAGTGCTTGTCTCAAGATGTGGGAGTAAGGGTTGAGATGAAAGGGCACACCAAGTTGCAAAACCTGTGTGTGACATGATGGGCAAGTAGCGGTGATTTCCAGTGGTTGTACAGGTATTAAAGAGAACCTTGCAAAAGATGGAGACACTAAGGTAAGAGGATATGTGAAACACCCTGCAGTTCAAATTTATGATTGCCCTATGTGCAACAGAGCATGCCCTGTCAAATCATACTATCCCCCATGCCCCAAGGTCAATCTATGATGCAGCCAAGGAGTCAAAGGTAGTCATTTATGTATTAGGGGAGAGAAACGACCAATTGGTTTGAATCATGCCTAGGTCTTGTTAATGTCTGCTTGAAGGATTTCATTAGAGTATAGTTCAGCTTTCTAAGGAGGATACTGTGGGAGACTGGTTATGAGGACACTGACCTCTAATCGGGTACTGTAAGGACTTGCGTATAAGCCGCACCTTTTTGCTTAGGTTTTGAGCCAAAAATCACAGGTGCGGCTTATACACGAGACCATTGCTTTCAGAGGGAGTAAACCGGCTTGCAGGGGTCACAAATTGAACTGAAAACCTTCAGTATCTAAAGATTAAACATACAGTATTGAAACCTGTTGTTGATCACTGCTTTCTGGAGAAGTGGTGGCTCCTAAAGGAGCCGTTTGTTTGCATCGTCAGGTTCTAAACCCGGATGTAGTTCTTTTAAGCATTTCATTTGCAATTTGTTTGAGCAGTCTAACTCTAACTGACATGGAATCTCCCCCTCACTATACTACTTTCATGGCGTGTTTGTCCATGCGGTTGTTGAATTCTCGTTTAGCAACAAGTTTTTCTCTGATCGATGGCTTCCAACGTCTTGATAAACATGATATTCACGCACAGCTGATGCAGAAGTGACCTTTTCCATGTCCAGACTTTCCTTGTTAAATGCCTGTGTGGTTACCAAGCATCGTTATCGTTTTCATTTCAACTCTGGGTTTAGCAATGAAGACAACTGTTGTCAGTCACACACACCTGTGAAATCATGTGGCAGCATTGTATTTGGAAACCCGCATTTTTCTGGTGGGAAATCATATTAGTGACAAGCCAAGGGATAAAGAGCAGGAATGAGCACGGGAGAAGAGGCCACAAAATTTGAGAAATTTAAGCGAAGAAATCCCTGAGAGAAGCCGAAAAAGGAGAAGAAGAGCAAATTGCCACAAAGAAAAGCTCAGAGAAATAGAGCGAGAGACAAGATGCTTATTTACCATGGTTAGCTTTCAGGTAACGTTTTCCTTCTTAATGCATGCCTCGCTGCCTCACATATTTTGTAAAACTCACTAAAAAATGAAGAAGGCCTGAAAAAGTTTGAATGTCGCCATTCAAGCTAACAGCAGACATCATTGGCTAGTTTTCTTGTCATTGCTGGTCGAGGTACCATGGTTAACGGCACCGCAAAGGTGACCCCCAATTTTCAGTTTACCATGGTAAACCCAACTCTGGTAAGTTGCCCTGACATCAGCAGCAAGAGCAAAGTTGACTTGACCCCAGATAATAATCTAGTTACCAAAAAAAAGAGGTGGGTACATCTCTTGTTCATCTAAACAATGCTTGCTTTGTTGACAGTTTGTCATCTTTTTGGACAAACCCAGTAATTACAATACATTTGTGGATTCATATTTTATAAACATGAAATATATTTTCCCGCTCATTGGTGCATGTGTTTGAGCGAACATGGATTTCAACAGCGCAAATTCTTCATCCTTTACAAGTTTTAGGTAAGTGTGGATTTACTTTATTCTTAGCCATTCAGTACACATGAAAATTCTCTTCAAAATAGTCTTAAGGCTTTGTGGGTTGAAGGTAATTTTTGCATGGGATGTTCCTGGCATGGTACAACAGTTGATCTATTTTGTTTTGCTTTTATTTTCCAAACCCTGAAAAGTAATATAAGAAGAAAAATTTATATCCTATGTCGAAGTGACTAAAACATGCAATCCAAAAAGAGCAAAGATAAACCCATTTCGTAAATGTAGTCTTTAGCAAATAAATAGTAAAAAGCCCGCAAAAACCTTTTTGAACGTCTACGAAGGGAAGTACAGGGAAAATGGACATGTGAATTACTTTAGTGCAAGCTACGCAAATCTTACATTTTAATGATTTGGTTTTTCGCTCTGTTTTCGTAGAACGTCAGCACCTCGTGCCCTGAGCAGTTCGTTTCCATTTGTTATCCCTCCACCTGATGATTCGCACCTCCACTAGGCCCAATGCTTTTTGATGTGTATTGGGATACAATCCCTGGGAGGTTTCACTAACAAGAATTGCCTGGTGGTGCGAACAAACAGGCTTTTTCATCCCAAACAAGCTCAGGCCCTGAGACGCCAGGTCAAACAGAGTTGTCACGCAAAACTACAATATCCACGCAGAAGAACACGTTGGAGTGAGGGAGAAGTTAAAATCCTCGTAACAGTATACCACCAGGAATACGAGCGCAAAGATCGCGGAAGAAGCCAAGATGTTATGTGGGAGAAAACCGCAAAACGCATGAACAGTGAAAGCACCTAAATGAATTCCTTTGCAGGGAAGAAGGATGCAAAGCAATGTCGTGACAAAATTACAAACCTTAATAAAAAGTATAAAAATGTTTAAGACAAAAGTAAGGCTACCGGGGAAGAAAGCGAAGAAATCAAAGGATTCCTGGAGTTTGCGGATTTAGACGAGATATGGGGTACTCGGGACACAGTGACAAAAACGTACGTAGTAGAGGCAGGCACCAATGACCAACCTATTGATGCAGGTGACACCAGTACCATCTCGAGTGAACTGTATTCGCAGAGTCCGTCCAGTGACCTAAGTCTACAGACCAGTCAAAGTGATGACAACGACTCAACCTTCGATGCGCCCCTTTCTGCTTGCGTAACTCAGAATCGCAAGCGGGCTCTACATGAAGAGGAGGCAACAACTCCTCCACAGAAAACACCTAGCAGAGCAAAGCGTCCTTGCAATTCGTTATCCAGTAAGGCGTCATCGTCCAAATCACCCTCCCCGTCACCACCAACACCCGCAAAAGGCAAAAAAGGAAAGAAAGCCAAACAACGCAAGTATGTTGCTGATGAGGAAGAAGATGCCTACTAAGAATTTTTAAAAGTGGAGACTGAGAATGCTAAGAGGAGGGAAGAAGAACGAGACCAGCTATTCTCATATTTGAAGAAATCAGATGAGCAGACTAGTGCAATTAGGGAATTAGGCGAGGTCCTCAAGGCAGGAAATTCCTCCAAAACCTGACCTAGCTTTTTCATTTTTTACTGAATTCGCTGGAGTTTAAATGCCAACTGCAGCTGTGATATTTAGCTGGAATTCAATTTGAACTGCACAGTGGTGTTAGTATTTTTACAGTTAGGCGTGTAATCTATTTTATATCTAATTTTTTAAAACGTTTGGTTATGTACGCATGTACCAAAGAAACTTATGTGCATGCCAAGTTGCAAAGCGATATAATTGGTATTTTCATACACAGCTTAATAACGTTTTGTTTTAGTGGAGCTATAAATCCACTCCGATATCTTACTAAAAATGAATATGTTCTATACTGATATTTAGCATTCCATTCAATTGTTAGCTAAAAAGTCTGTAAGGGCTTGGTGAGTAAGTCTTCCTTGTGCATTGGGGGGATGAGCACCACCATCGTCATCGTCATCGTCATCATCATCGCTGTCGAAATCATCATCAAATTCATCCGATCTTAACGCACAGATGTTATGTAAGATGCAGCAAGCTAGTATAGTAGCAGGACTTTCCTTGTACTTTCCTCAAGAACCTTCAGTAGGCACCTCCATCTGCACTTTAGTTTGCCAAAAGCTTGTTCTACCACTACACGGCTCTTATTCATTGCTTTATCAAATCGTCTGATCATGTGTCATGGTAGCAGATTGAGGGTATGGGCCAATGAGCCAGGGCAATAGTGGATAACAAAAATTTGGTTTATCAACGGAGTTGATAGTATAAATTGACCACCGTACAGAGATTCTAAAAGCTGACGTTTCGAGCGTTAGCCCTTCGTCAGAGCGAATCCTCATATTTCGCTCTGACGAAGGGCTAACGCTCGAAACGTCAGCTTTTAGAATCTCTGTACGGTGGTCAATTTACATTATCAACTCCGTTGATAAACCAAATTTTTGTATACTACTTCCCCACCGACGCAGCACCACAGTTTCTTTAGAAACTACCCCTTCATTCAATAGTGGATAAGCTGAGTCACCAAGAATAAGGGGTCTTACTGGAACACCTTCCATAATTTTTTCCGGCTCCGTTAATATTTCATCATTTGTTGCCTTTCTATATAGGGAGCTTAATCTCAATACTCTAACATCATCCATGCTGCCTGGCCAACCAGTGCTAACGTCAATAAACATACCAGTTCCATCCACCGTACCTTGGAGGTTTATAGAATACTTCTCTTTTCTATTAAATTTGTCCTCGTGACAAGATGTTGGAGCTTCGATTTCCACATGTGAGCCGTCTAAAGCACCAACAACATTTGGTAAACCAGCAATACTTTTCATTCTTCTAATTGCTAAGTTCAACTCCTCTTTACCTGATGGAAATTCAATAAAATCGTCTTTCTTCTGAATACATGCACTTGAAAGTTCGTCACATATCTTTATAACCGTCGATTTTCCTATCCCAAAGGTAATCCCAGTCGTCCGGTATGAGTTTCCACATCCATATCGCCAAAGAGCTATTGCAGCTCTTTTATGGCCGGGAATAGCTTTTCTTAGACACACGTCTTCTTTCTGTAAGTCCCTTTCAACGAGCTGGCAAATGAAGTAGAATGTTTCCTGTGTTACCCTGAAATGGTCTTTCCAAAGGGCTCGAAGGAGCCGGTTATTATACATTTCCTCAAACCATCCCTGTGGTCGAGGGTAAATCCAGACTTGCCTGCGCGCTCTTCTTTCTCTGTGTCCTTGCCATCTACGGTTAATTAACAAAACCGCTGCACTTTCTTGGGTCCCAAGATCTAAATAGTTGTACATGTTTGTAAGAAGGAAGCGAATTATACACGCTTGTGCAAGCAGCAGAATTAAAAGCAAAATGGGAACAATTGAAAATACAACTCTCTCTTGTTGATCCATAATTTGATTACACGCCAAGTCACAGTTCAGTA
>NC_090869.1:42423843-42436343 GCF_036669935.1 Montipora foliosa
AATTGGACTCAGAGTTTTCTGAGTCATTAGACAGTCAACAAGGCGCCCAGCACCGAGTGGAAGCTTTCACTCATACAAAACGAGAATGAGTAGTGTACTGTTTTATCCCAATATTTATTGATTTTAAGATTTGCTCCCTGAAAATGAAAAATGTGTGTGTGCCTAATTTACATAACACCTGAGATAGAAGGGGGATAAAAACCTGCAAACACCAGCATAGTTCCTCTTTTTCCATTTCTTTGATGGGAGTAGAAAACTTGTTTTGATTGGCAAAACAGGGTAAGAATATTATGTAACAAGGAAGGCTTTACGCAATTGAATTCACAAAAACATCAGTCATTTATTGTATATAATTTTCAGTTACTCTTCTCACCTACCATTAAAAATACATATTTTGATGCTTCGTTAGTCTTTTCTGGAAAAGAATCTTTGCTGAGCTTGCCCACCTCTTCTTCAGACAATGCAGGAAAAACGATTTGA
The DNA here is from genome assembly GCF_036669935.1 of Montipora foliosa. NCBI lineage: Eukaryota > Metazoa > Cnidaria > Anthozoa > Scleractinia > Acroporidae > Montipora > Montipora foliosa. Next base: position 42,424,324 of record NC_090869.1, read on the forward strand.
AGAAGCCACCATTGTTTGTTTTTGTTCAAAATGCCAGCTTTCTTGCTACTCACTATCTGTCACTCTGTAGCGAGTAATGAGGCAATCAGATTATGGGATTTGTGATGGACGTGAGTGGATTTCTACTAATACAGAATAGCCATCAACACTTACACAAACTTTATTGTCAAGGTAGTCGGATCCAGAGTTTTGCATGTTAGCATTTGTGACCACAGCCTTTAAAGACCACTTTATTATAATTTGAAGAAATTTCCACAATTTTAATAAAGAAAATTGTCAGCATGTTGTGCACCAGGGTTGGTCTTGTCATGGTGACAAGGTTATCATTAAATTTAGAAACTTTCAAATTTTTTTTTTTGAGAAGCCCTTAATTTGTTTGCCACTTACAGTATTTTCTGGAAATGCCAGTGTATTACTCAACTTTTTGTGCTCTGCATTTTAGGTCTAAGGTGATCCAAGGTGCATAAATTTGTCTGTGCTCACACATTTTGCTCTGATCAACACGACTTTCCAGTTGGCCTACAAATTGTTTGGGTTGTAACTAATTCTCAAGAACCCTATGATGCTTTTATGTATTTATTTATTTATTTATTTATTTATTTGTACATCAAGGGGCAATGCCCATCTTCAGGAAATATCAACATACCAACTTAACAGCAAACAAAAATATGCAATATACAAAAGACAGAAAATTTAGTACATTACAAACAATGAGGAATAGAGTGGTGTTCACAACAATGGAGAAGGGTCAAGATAGCCTGCTCCCCTTGCAAAAAATCGAGGAGAGCGACATCTGTGTCATGCTGCTGCTAATCACGTTCCAGACTGCCAGTGGTTTCCCTAGAATGTTGGGGACAACGTCTGATTGGTTATGTTGGCGTTAAGAGTGGTGAATCGATGGTTGTCCTGCGAGTTGTGAAACCACAAATCAAGACCCACAATCACCAGACAGACCCGTTGATTTCAACAGAGTTGTGGTTTCAGCAGAAATCAGTCTGCATATTATCGCTGGTGCAAGACTAGACACACCTGCAAAAGTTATTTACAAGCCACAAAGGAAACAGATGATGTGGATGTACAACCCACAAGGAGATAAGACCGTCTCAGATTGAGAAGAGTGAGAAAGAGTAATGTGATCACTGCTTTAAGGACTATATTGAGCCTTTCCTTGTAGAAGATCCTGATAACCTCTACTGTACCTCTTCTGGAGCTCCTGTGCAAAGAGATGTCGAAAACAACCTTCTAACTGCAGATGCAGCAGGCGCCAAAGCACACATGCATTTCAATGAACAACGCTTGGTTAATTAACAAGGGGACGAGGTTTAACCCACCAATCAGAAAACAAAACTTGAATAATTTTACTACCCTGGCAAAGTCTTCAAAGTGACAGCATTATCAAAGAAGACCAAACAAATTACCGCAGAGAGAAATGTGCTCAGTCAACGGGTGATGCAAGCCTTTGAAAATGACATTGACGTGCAGAAAGTTCTCGGTTACCCTTTGGGACTGCTGCCATGGACACTGGCCACAGCAGATGGTATTCTGGCTAAGACGGAAAAGGCAAAGCCACTGCATCATCTTGAAGGAAAACTCCAGGTTCAGCGGCCAACTATCAGGGAGACGGAAATGAAGTACTACAAGCGATGGTGGCTATTCTGAGAACTTTCGGGCAGTCTGCAGAATATGTCTTTGAGCAGCTTCCAAAAGTATCTTGGGTTGACTTTGTAACAGATTCCTATTGAAGGGGAGGGTCAACACGACATCTTGTCTGTGGGCCACAAACAAAAGTACAGCAAGAGTGGAAGAAATTTTTATCGAATGACAGGAACAAAGAGCGTATCTCAAGCTTCTTTCTTGAAGAGTGGAAGAAGAACAAGTTTTTTGGAAACTGGTTAGACAAAAGATGATCTTTGCTTGTTAAGAGGATGTGGTTTGTTTTACTTGTGTTGATGGTTGAATAACAATGGCTGATAGGATGTTGGAGCTTCGTTCAACACAGGAAGAAGCAGACACAAATATAATTTTGGAAATTCTTCACATTGCAGAAACTACACCAAACACTATCACAGTCAGATCTCCAGACATGGATGAGTTTGTTCTCCTTCTAACAATGTATTCACCATTGCAAATATTGTTCTCTTTGACACGGGTGTTGGTAACAAGCAACGGCTGATTGATGTGAAGGAAGCAGCATGATCTTGGTGAGGGTATGCGTTGAGCACTTCCCAGCTTTCATAGCTTCACTAGTTGCGACCCCACTTGTGCCTTTGCCTGGAAAGGCAAAATAAGGCCACTTAACTCCTTCAGAAACACACCTCCTTCATTTCAACATTTCAAGACATCGGCAAGCATCCTGATCTATTCTCTGAAGAAACACTGAAACATATTGAGAGCTTCACTTGCCACATGTATGGTGGCAGACTTTGTGATATCAATTTGATGAGGTATGCACAATTCCAGGAATGGTTGACCTTTAGTCATGGAGACAGTCTGCTATCCAGCTGCAGTGGAGTGGACATAAGCCTGCTTCCACCGTGTTGTGATGCTCTTGTTATACACATAAAAGAGCAACTACCAAGCCTATATTTGGTAAAATGCTCACCAGGCAACTCCTCTTCTTCCTCCCCCACAAGTCCTTGGTTTGGTTTTAGATCACATTTCATTTACACTATGTAACCGTATACACGTACATGTACATGGACAGTGTTTACTATTTATTTTGTCTTGTGTTTTTATTTGACGCACGAGGATCTACCCTTCAGGTACTAAGACATTTCAATTTGTATTTTGCTTCATTTCAATTGTGGTTTTTTCTGTTGTTGTTGTGCAATGTAATTTCACATTTTCTGACTCTTGAGCAATTTTTTAAATGCCTCAAATATGATCGGAATGTTGTGCCAAATTGTCTCAAATCTTGGCTCATGTATTTTGGTTTCAGAATTAAAATATTAAAAGGAAATCCTTGTGCTGTTTTATTATTCGAGGTTGTTCATACCACTTAGAATTTGTGATTTAATTTCAGGAGAAAATCGTTTCATTACTACAGGTTATTTCAATAGGTCAGGTTTCCATCCTCTTGACGTTTTTGAAATTATGGCTATAATAGATACAATTCCTTGCAAATGGCATGACACTCTTGAGACAATTAGTTATGTGGATAAATAAAACTTTAACCTCCAAAATGAAATCCAACTAAAATCGCTTGGTTTTCAAATTCCAAGCCAACGACACCAACAGCCCAGCGAAGATACACAGATTTGTTTGGTGAATATTTCCTAGAGTGGAAAGAAATTTGCAATTTGCCTTTTAGGGTTGCTCTGGATACAAGGTCAAGAGAATTTCAAATATTACATACTATTTAGCAACAAACACAATGGTGGACTAGCTCGTATGGTTCGTCAGTTCCTTTCTACTCTTCCTCTTTGCACCAATTTTTCTTTCTTTACTTGTTAATGGTATAGCGGCTTTGTAATTTTCCTTTGTTTTCTATTCTTATGTTTTATTGATATACGTTGGTTTCTTTCATTAGGTTGTGCAAAGAAAACACCCTATTAAAGGAAATGAGTAAGGTGCATTCACCAGTATGCTCCTCCTTTCTTTTGTGGAACTGTGGATGAATCCCTAGAACATTTGTTTGTATCATGTCCCATTATTACGACATTTTGGAGTAGAAGTATAACTTTCAAAATTGGAGCAATTATCAGCATTTTATATATATTATTTGGGCTCTGGAAACGGAAGGAGGATTATTTGTTGATGAATCATGTTATCATCATTGCAAAACAATACTTTAAAACCATCTCTTACTGTTCTTTCATTGAAACTTGATCATACAGAAAGCAGGATTGCTAACATGAATAACAGGTAAAGTATACATTCCCTTGAATGGGGCAAGTATTTTAAAAGATGATTACCATTTTGAAGCGTCCTTTCAATATGTGCTGGAAAAGTTTTGTAATTTATTCATTATTATTATATTGAATAGCTTTCTAGTTTAAAATTTGTTTTGAAATTTGCTGCGGACAGTGTCTAGGCAACAGTTCCTGGACTAAAAAAAAAGTGTGTTTCATTGATTTCACAGTTCTGTGATATAATCCACTTCTGACAGTTGGTTAGCACTTTAGTAACATCTTTCTTGTGGGCTAGATCAGAGAGTTCTTTCTTTAGGGTGGTGTTGAAATCTCCCGGGAAGTTAAACACTATATTGGTTTGCTTGATTTCGTAGTCGGGATAGAGTTTTCGGAAACCCAGTCTTAAATCCAGAGACTTTCTCTTCTTATAATCGTTCCTATCGTTGATCTGTCCAATATTACATACAGTTCCTTCCACTAGGATGATAACTTTGTTCTTCTTATCAAAGATCGCCATGTCTGGTTTGTTGCTCCATTCTCTGGTGCCTTATCTATATATATAGGCATGTCCCAGAGAATTTTAGCTTTGTCATTTTCCGTGCTTGCTTTCGGGATCGCTTGTTTATACCATGCTTTGGAGTCGCCGTTTTCCATGTTATATACTGATAATAAGAGATGGTAAATTGGCCTTAACATTCTATCGTGTAGATTGTTTGGGCAATAGCAGAGCAGCCGCATAATAGATGTGGGACGGTTTCTTCTGCACTGTGGCACAATGTGTGCACACTAAATCTAAGCCTTGTTCTTTTTGTTCCTTTACCCTGTAAACCTTTGTAGGGACGAGCTGTTGTAGAATACTGGTGTGCACACTTAGTACGACGTCCGGTATGTTTTTCCACTTCATGATTGGGTTGAAGTTGTGTTCAGAGATGTCGTTGTCTTTCCAGCGTTGAGTGACATAGTTGCCCAGGGAATCTGTGATGGGATCTATGTGGCACAATGCCTGATTGAGACCACCAATAGTCCCTGATGCTTCATCGACCTACGAGCAGCATTTGACAAGACCTGCAAGAAGACACTCTACAAAATCATCCGCATCACTACCAGCACGCACAAGATCATTAACTTGATGGAGAATATTTACGATGGCATGAATAGTTTGATCATGGACTCGGACCTGGAGAAGGACAGCTTCGAGATCCAGTCCAGCATTACACAAAGCATGCAGGAATCACCTCTTATTCAACTGCCTGCCGTCACTCCTTATGAAGATATGAAGATTGTGATGTGGGGAGCCCAAGAGCTAGACACTGGCATGGAGGTGGAGGATCAAAAATGAATCCAACAATCGGGTATGATACAAAGATGAGCCACTGTCGATATAACCAAGCATTTGCGACTCATCTCACTGACCCCACTCCTGTCTAAGTTGGCAGAAGATTTTGCAGTGGAGAGGTTTGTAAAGCCAGCCATCCTAGCCAAGATAGACAGCCAACTGTCCAGCTCTCAAATTCAACAGTACACGCCCTTGTCGACATGACCCATGTTGGACCAATGACAGCAATGTCAACGGTGCAGCTACCAAAGTTGTTGTTTTTTTTTTCAACTTTACAAAAGCATTTGATCTAAACGATCATTCAATTCTGGCAAGGAAGCTGCGCACGTTTGATCTGCCAAACTTGATCATACATTGGATAACTGATTTCCTCCAAGATCAGAAACAGAGGGTGAAGCTGGGGCAAGACTGCCATTCCTGCCCACACGGGACCAAACTGGGTCGTTGGCTTTTTCTGACGATGATAAATGATATCAGCGTTCCTGGCGTGCAACTGTGGAAGTACGTAGATGATATTACCATCTCAGAGTCTGTGGTAAAGAACCGACCACGCAGGATTCAAGCAGCTGTAAATGAATTTTGTGATAAAACTAAGGCATATAAGTTCCAATTTAACGAAATCAAATGTAATGAACTTAGGATAGACTTCTCTGAGTCAGACAAGGGCTTCAATCCGGTCAATTTAAAAGATCCGAATCTTGAGGTAGTCAACCATGCTCAGCTCCTAGGACTGTAGAGATCTTACATGGAACATTCACATCTCTGAAATCGTAAAGAAAGCAGCATCTAGGCTGTACTTTCTGAGACAACTTAAACAATCCAAAGTAGCTAGCAAAGAACTGATCCAATTCTACATCACATGTATAAGATCAATGACCGAATATGCTTGTCAAGTCTATCAAAATAGCCTGCTTAATTATCTTAGTAATGACCTAGAGCAACTCCAGAAATGCACAATGTGCATTATCCACACAGAGCGCAGTTACACTGAAGCCTCCAATGAAGCTGGCCTTCAACCCCTAAGGCGCCAGAGCATTACGTCCAAGTCCTTCGAACAGATCACTAAAGATAAGAATCACAGACTCCACCCTCTTCTCCCAGAGGAGAAAGCCTTGAATTATAATCTTAGAAAGAGTTCTAAGTTTGTACTACCTAAATGTAAAACAAATTAATCACAATTCAAGATTTTGCAATTCTAGGTACACTGTACATGTATTATAAAATGATCTAGGATTTTAGCTCTATTAAATATTTACATATTTATATTTTATCATAGTAATTTTAATTGTCAGCGAGTATACTTCAATCTTTGACAGCAATTCTTTTCGCAAATAAGCCATCTATCTATCTTTTCGATAGTGTGTTTGCATGCTAAAGTAAACAACAGCATGTCAATCCTGGAGGAAAAAACAGAAGCGATGGTATTCAATGACACAGACACCCATGAGAGCATCATCAAACTCGGGGATTACCAAGTCAAGAATGTAGTAAAATACAGGTATTTCAGATGCACCTTGCCCTCAAACAAAAGTGCCCGTTAGATCAGTGAGCAAATGCACATCTTCTGCAACCAGGAGATCCTGCTGTGGAACACTAGAGAGCACTGTCATAGCGAGACTGGGATATGCAATCCAGACAAGCCATCCACTGAAAACCGAATCCAACCAGCTAGACAGTAGATGGTGCCAATTCCTCTGGAAAAAGATCAAGGGCAGATTTGTGCACAAGAATGCACCGCCAAGGGAGTCTAAGAAGGAGAAGGAAGCCCACCTAGAATATGAGCAACTGCACTCACATGAGGTCAAGCAGGGAGCAGGAATGGCACAGTGGTTATAGCACTCGCTTCCCACCACTGTGGCTTGGATTCAATTCTGGACTCGAGGCCATATGTAGTTTAAGTTCGTTGTTGGTTCTTCACTGTGCTTCGAGAGGTTTTTCTCTTGGTTGTCAGGTTTTTCCCCCTCCTCAAAAACCAACATCTCTAAATTCCAATTTGATCAGATGCAGGACCTCCCTGAAATCCACTTTTGATTTTACTGAAATCACACCACCCAGTAATTAAAAAGTGGAGGCAGCTAGAAGTAACTTACACATTTACTATCCAACAACCATCATGGCGGTTGGACGCACTTGATTGTGCTCCCCAACCTCTGCTGTTCTACTGTGGGAATTAGTTATCTACTTGAGGTTCTACCTCCACACAGCCAATCCTAAATACACTTTACAAAGAATGGGACCCATAGGGGGATTCAGCAACTTAGCAAGGAGATATTTCAAACCATTTACACTGTCAGACTAAGCAACGATTTGGCCAAAGCTCAATAGTACTTCAAATGTCCAGCCATTTGGAAGTACAGAAGCCTAGTTTGTTTCACTCCTGGGCTTATACTCTTATGCAGCAATATCATCAGTCAACCTGGCCCTTCCAGTCCAGCAACAAGGCATACTTCTATCAAATGCCTAGAAATTAATGAGAGGAGCTTGAAAAGTACACATAAAATTGGGTCATCAATTGTGTGTAATGCTCATCGTGTTCAACATCTTGCTCTCTCTGAAAATGCTCATGTAGTGCTTATTAATGAAACCTGGCTCAATTTATAATGAAGAACTATTTCACCCTCGCTCCATTATTTTCAGGAAGCAATGCTGCAATCAGGAAGGCAGGGGTGTGCTTATTGCAGTGAAATCAAACGGTTTTAAAGCGCTTCAAGAATGGAAACCGGACTCAGTATCTGTACAAGATCTCGAGGTTGTATCTGCTGAATTGACTACATTCTCAAATCAGTAAGTTTTATTTAGGTCTATTTACTTGCCCAACCCAGACAACAAACCTTATAACTGGCTGGAAAAATTCAATAATTATCTGGATTTTGCTCGCGATGTATTTGACAATATGGTAATAGCTGGAGACTTCAACATGTACAAAATCTCCTGGGGATCTGAAGAACACACTCAACGATCATAACCTATTAGTCTAACCCCTTTCCAAATCGGGGTGAAGAAATTGTTGATTTGGTGATTACAAATGCTCCTGACCTAGCAGGCGTGAATGAGGTACACAACAAACGTCAAGGCAAGGCTGCTGGAGAACAGAGTACTTCAGAGTTAACGTTTATTACCCATTTATTGATCATGTGATCGTGGAACTAGAAACTAGATTCTCAGATCGCCACAAAGGACTCATAGCAGCCCAAAATCTAGTACCAGTCCACCTGAACAAGCTGATGGAAAATCAAGTTGACGCCATCTGCACTTACTATGGCAAGCTTATAACTTATGCAGAGAAAACCAACCTGATTGCAGAAGTAGCCAAATGGAAGAAGAGTTACAATTCAGTCCCCATGCAGAAAAGACCAGGTACGGAAATTTCAGCATTAGCTGAAAGCAGCCCGCAAACCTTTCCAGCACTCTGCAAAGTCCTTATGATTTTTCTCACCACACCAGTTGGAAGTGTTCCTTGTGAAAGATCTTTCTCTGCTTGGTGTCGTCTCAAGCTATGGACACATTCTTCAATGACAGAAGAACGTCTTAGCGGCCTCGCAATGATATACAATGTACATGTATATTCATCGTGGAACCAACTACATGCCAATGGCAAAGGCTACTTATGAATGAAAATCAAACTGGAGACATTTTTTATAGGTAAGCTAGCCAAACACCAATATCATGCAGTATTGTGAGATGTTTAGTGTACTAGTGCTTGAATATACAGCGTGTTTCAAATTAACAGGACCTCAGAAATTAGCACTTGTAAGAACCGTAAACACACGCCTTTTCGCACTTATTCAAGTTTGATTTTTCAGATACATATCTCATTACAAGTGATGAAAATAGCAGTTCGGAGCCTCCAAATTTGAAAATTTTCTGGGGGAGGATACCCCCAGTATACCCCCAACTCTCCTACAAGGATCAGTTACAAAAACCCTAGCTATAGCCCTGAAGGATGCAATGTGGTGTTGATGGACAGCCAAATACTTCTGAACATTATGCAAATGGTGTCATTTTAAACACAAAGGCAAGAAGTGTTCCCTTGCAGTGGGAGATGTTGTCATTATTAAGTCCCCTGAGTGGAATAGAAACAGTTGGCCACTCGGGATCATTGAACGTCTGATGGAAGGTTGAGATGTAGTCTTCATCAGGCGATGAGGTCGTCTGGTTACGTGTCACCTTTTAAGAAGGAAAGATCACATTTGGTCAAGTATTGTAGATGATGAAACATCCAAGGAAGTTTTAGCAAGCCTCACCATTCCTGTTAGTACTTTAAGTTCAAGACAAAGTTGTTTGGCGCACTGAAGTGTAGAAATTGCACATAATTTGCAACGTAAGGACTGCACTGTTGTTTGTGTGGAAGCAAAGAAGGATAAGGTGTAAAGGGTGGAAAAGTTCAGTGTCATGTGATGCTTGTCATAATGTCCTTAGTCCAGTTTTCAATAACTGAATGGTAAAGTGAATGGTATCTTGAAGTAATAATTACATGTACATAAAATGTGTTTGGTGTTGTATTTGTGTTATTCATCTTCTTTCAAAGTTACATTTGTAAAGTTCAATGTGTTCATACAAGAACATGTGGTTACAAGTATATAATTCATTTAATTATTGTATTAATTCATTCTTCAACCCCAGCTTTTCTCTGCTACCCTTTCAAACCCTCTCTGTGCTTTCAGACAGTTGAAATTTATCACTATGTGCAGAACCATGCATGTGACTTGAATATTGCATTATTTTTTAAGTAAATACTAGCGAACAGATTTAGCCTTAAATCTGTGAGCCCCAAAAATAAAATTCTATGCGTCATGCAGGATTTTATTCATATCCTGCACGTACTGTTGTGCAGGTGTTTTTCACTGTTCACCCTCTTGCTGCAACGTGATTTGTACTTTGTAAGGCATAAAATAAGTTCCTTTCAACCATCTTGTTCAAACTCTCTGATGAAGTCACCATAATCAAACGACACTGGTTGCAGAAATAAAAGCAAGTTGACAAGGTCAGTGTTGCTGCGTGCTGCTCACTAGTATTTAGTGGAAAAATAAATTGAAGGCTATGGAAAAACATTCTATGCAACACTTTTTTTAATTTTTGCTTAAATTTCCAGATGTATTGGAAATGTAAATAAAAACCATGTTTGGGGTTTTTTTTAGCAGTTTCGTGGGTTATTGCAAGGATCTACTATTTGATGGAAATAAGAAGACTTAACTTTTTCTTTAACATCCAATGATCATAATATCTAAAAGAATAATAATGGTAGTCACAATTTGAGTAAAAATCTACAAAATGTCAACAAGTCCTTCTTACTGGGTTGCCAGTATGGCAATCCAAGTCGGAAAATGAGAAATGTTTCTCTTTTTTTTATTTATTTGCCGGTCACTCCCCTGCTAAGTGGTGTCTTAGTGCATAGAGTCTTCTGTGCATATTTTGTTAGGTTTGAGGGGGTTGGGGTAATGCATAGATTTCTCTGGTGCACACAGGAGAACATTTGATTAACTTGGTATGGCATCGACAGTCATTGTAACGTGAATGGTGTTTTAGTGCATCTTTAAACAAAATAAACCCTTGCGGAGCTCAAGAATGGAATGTCCATTGGATAAACAAGACAGGCAGTGAAAAATAAATATCTGGAATTGTAAAAGTGACGAGTAATGGACTTCGACAACAATCTTCAATCAAAGCGAGCTGTATTTCTAATATTTTGCCAAGTGTGCTGTCATGTACAACACTGAAACCAAATGGAAAATTCTCTGGTAACTTGTGGGTTCAACAAAGACAGAGAAGGAATCGAACACCTTTAGTGGATCTGTGATCACTCTTGTCTGGCTATTTGTATTTATTTGCACTCAACTCTGGACAGTCTTCCGGTAACAATTGGAAATTTCGCTAATTCTTCTCAACCTTCAATGGCGTCAAAAGTCATTCTAATGCAAATGGCATTTTAGAGAATTTTGAGGCACTCTGCGCCTGCTGGGGGAACAAAGTCGAGTGAAAGTAAGTGTTATGTCCCCGCTATGGCCCGGGTTGGGGTGGGTGGGTGGGGATTTACTTTGACATCCAACATCCAACAACACCACCCCCGAGGCAAAGCCCGGGAATTTGACTATCTTCTGTGTCCGGGGAGTGGGGAATTTGACCTTTGTCTGCTTGGGGTGGGGAAAATTGAACCGGAAGTGTCACATGTTTGGATGAGATGGAAGTGTTTAAAGGAAGAGATATAGCATTTGTCAGTAATTGGCTTACAAAAACGATCCTCAAAAGTTGTCTTCAAAGGAATTTTGGCTGTGTAATTTGTCTTTGTCATACTATAGAGTAAATACAATGTGGTTTTCTTACCCTCCATTTTATTGTTAAAGCTCTGAATGCTGTACGTTTCTGTTAGAGATAATCAACCGACACTGAACAATTTAAAATATGCGCAGTCGTAACAAAGTCGATAGGTAATCATGTATGGTGCCCGTCGTCGATAGGTAATCATGTATGGCGCCCGTTGGCGACCTTTGCTTTGGGCTCTCGCATTACTTGCCTTTAGATACGTAAATACTGTGCCTATCGACACAAAATGTCGATTTAAATCAGTTGAAACTACTTTGGGTTTAGCCGGACTAGACTTCTTGGTTCAACGTAGCCAAAATACGCTATTTTGCTTGCGATATTGATGCCTTCGAGCGCTGGAGCTTCGAGCGGCCCGAAATTCAGTCAAGAGCCCAATTATGAAATGGTGCAAACATGGAATGGTGGTGGCTACACTATCAGAATATGGCTATATCAAAGAATTATCCGTTGATATGGACTCCTGAGCTACAGAATAATCTACAGCAAGCAAACAGGATATTTTAAATGACCCA
>NC_090869.1:42441343-42443843 GCF_036669935.1 Montipora foliosa
GAAGTGCCCCCTACCTTTTCAATCAACTCTCAGATGCCCTGGAATGGCTAGTAAAAAATCACCTCAACATCCCCTCCATTATCCATATCCTGGACGACTTCTTTATTGCCCAGCCCCCTCCACTCTCCCGTTGTGTCACTGCCCTTTGCCAGGTTCTCACCCTATTTGAGGAGCTTAATATCCCCCTTGCCCCAAAGAAGACCTTCCGCCCGACTCAGTGCCTTGAGTTTATGGGGATAACTCTTGACTCTGTCCGCATGGAAGCCCGTCTGCCAATCGACAAACTACACAATGCCCGCTTAATGCTTGCCTCCTGGTCCTCCAAAAGATCTTGCCGCCTACGTGACCTCCAATCTCTTATTGGGACTTTACACTTTGCCTGTCGGGTTATCTCCCCGGGTCGTCCTTTCATGCAACGGATTATAAATCTTACTCGGGGGGTCCGCCACCCTGGGCATTTTGTTTCACTCAACCAAGAATTCAGGAAGGACATTCTCATGTGGCAAATCTTCTTAGACCACTGGAATGGGGTAAGCCTTTTCCTCCCCCCTTTTACTGAGCCCTCTCCCCAAATTCACCTTTTTACAGATGCGGCCGGTTCCCTTGGCTACGGGGGTTTCTTCAATAACCTATGGTTCCAGGGTAAATGGCACCCTTTCCATCAGCTCAACCCTGCCACTGGCATAAGCATCCAGTGGCAAGAGCTCTACCCAATTTACTTGGCCTGCATGCTCTGGGCTCCCCTTTGGGCTAATAGGAGAATTTGCTTTCACTGTGACAACCAAGCAACTGTTGCCATTCTCTCTGCGAAGAGCTCAAAAATACCCCGGATTATGAATCTCGTTCGCCTAATCACCCTGCAGACCTTAAAATTCAATTTTACCTTTTCCGCCAAACATGTCCCTGGCCTTGACAATGGTATCGCTGACAGTCTCTCTCGCTTCCAGATGGCCCGTTTCCGCCTTCTCGCACCGGATGCATCGCCTGTTCCTTGCCAGATCCCTCATTTCCTGACCAAAGTTTGAGTCTGCAGGCGGCCAGTTTCATCTACCACTCCATTGCACCGACCACCCGCCGTACATATTCCTCTGGTGAACGCCAATTTATTCGCTTTTGTTTACACCATGGGCTTGTTTCCCCCCATACCCCTCTCTTACCCAGCAGTGAGGCTACCTTAATTCACTTTGTTACCCACCTTTCCAATACAGTTTCCCATGCCACTATTAAAGTTTATCTGGCAGCAGTAAAAAACCTGCATATTGAGTTTGGTTGTCAACTGGACTTTACCTCCATGCCCCTCCTTTATAAAACTTTACGAGGCATAAAATGTTCACAGACCGTTTCTAAACGGGCACGCTACCCCATCACTATTACGGTTCTCCATCTAATCTACTCTAAGTTACAACCCTTTCACTCCCAGGCTGTTGACTCTTCCATGTTATGGGCTGCCTTTACGCTGGCCTTTTTCGGTTTCCTACGAAGCAGCGAATTCACTTGCAATGGCAAGTTTGACCCCCATACTCACTTATCCAGGGCAGATATCAGCCTCGAACCTAATATTTTCAGTCCGAATTACCTCAAAATTACTATTAAGAAGTCCAAGACTGACCCCTTCCGCGAGACAGCCAAACTCACTATAGCTAGGTCAGACTCTAACGTCTGCGCCGTAACTGCCCTTCAAGACTATCTTCTTCAAACACATGGACAAAGTACCTCTCAGCCTCTCTTCAAATTTGCTGATGGGCGCAATCTTACCCGTGCATCACTTACCAACAACCTGCGCGCTCTACTGCATGTTTGTGGCCTGAACAGCGCAAACTTCGCCTCACACAGCTTTCGTATTGGTGCTGCCACAACAGCAGGAGCGGTGGGACTCCCTGACTGGCTAATCAAAGTCCTCGGAAGGTGGAAATCTAACGCTTACCAAACCTATATCCAGACCCCCAAAGAGGCTATCCTCCAAGTACCCAGGAACTTGGCATCTTGCCTTAACTGACACCTATTTTAGATACATTGAGAACACTGCGATGTCTCCTTGTTCCTGTTTTTATTGTTGCATTTATAGTGTGTTACTTAATTTTTAAGTGTATTCTGGTATTACATGGGCCCCAGGCCACTTCCTCCACAGGCGGCTGGCCTCGCTGTCACTCCCCCATTTGGGGCCAAGGTCTCCCTATGCCTAATCCCTTGCACCTCCTGTGGAGAGCTGGCCTGGGCTACCCTGTCTTACTTAAATTTATGGGCCCCACACAGGGGACCTTCTCGTTACACTCGGCGTTTGTGGGCGGGGAATTGCTGCCTGCGGCACCCCTTCAGCCCTGTGCTGGAGCCCCGTCAGGGAGGGGACATCTGTTCTCTGGCTGGGTTAACTTGGCCCCAGGTAATTTTTTCCAGCAACAATGTCCTCCTTGCAGTACAGGCATGGGGCACCCCCTCGGCATGGCGCCATGTGCCGAGGCCCCCCATCCGGTGGGTTTCATCCGGTCGGTGGGTTATCCGA
>NC_090869.1:42448843-42458843 GCF_036669935.1 Montipora foliosa
TGAGTTCCCAAGCATCTCTGGACTTTGTAAACTAGCTTGAGATTTGGGAGTTTTCGTTTCTTGTCACGGTAACTTACCCGTTTTAGCCTCTGTTTTCCGAGAATATATGGCTCTTTTGTCTTGGTAAAGACTGGGATTCACATTCCATGTATGGAAATGATGACCTCGTTTGAGTTAAGGCTTCATTAACACTAAAACGAGGCAATTAACATTGTGGCGAGATAAGTGTAGGTGTGGTAAGTTTTGTGATCATCAGATGATTTCCTTGAAAACAGCCTCAGAATATTGCCGGGACCCACATGTTTCATCTTAGGTCGCACTTTTAATGCCTCCTAAATGTGCTGCATTTTTCAAGTCGTGTATTGTACATAAAGAATGTGAGTGATCCCCAATGTTTGTGTATGAAATGGTGTTGTATTAAAAAGTGCAAAGAACAACAGAAATTGAAATAGCTGTTAAAATAAACACTTGAGATTTGGTACAAAACAGATTATGCAATTTCTACGTTTTCTAATGATATTTTATTGTTCACTTAAGTAATTTTTTTTGGGACGAGTGAATTTAACTTTCGGACAACCAAAATCTGAACGTTACTCGTCCAATCGACAAGTGGAATTGAAAAAGAGTTTTTTTCCCTGTGTACTGTTACAATATAAATAAACTACAATTTATCTTGAAAGGAACTCATTTTGCAGAATGGCCTCATTTACAAGCTGAATGTTGAGGAAATTTATTTAAGATTAATAACATGGCACAGGTTTAATGTAGTAGGAGAAATAAGTCATTGGACTTATCCAAACGTGGTCACTATTCAAGCATAATGGTGTTTGATCTCAGAACTCAAGAAGCAAGAGTTGGTCTTGGCTACATACATGTGCTCTCCAAACTTCCCACGTGATTTAAATTTTGATGAATGCACAATGATACATGAGCCAATAATATGATTAAATGAAAGTCATATATTGGAAGATTGGATACAAAACTAATTCTAAACAAATCACAGTTAATTGCTGCCAGAGTGAGTGAGCCTGAAGCAAACAAACAAGGCAGCTCTCTAATTGGGAGAAGAACACATTATTTTTTTTCTTTGAAATGCAATCTGTGATTGTGAACAGGGTTCGTGCTACTCTTTGAAGTCCTTGAAAAGCCCTGGAATTTAATTTTGGACTTCAAGGGTGCTTCGTGCTTGTGTTTTGACCCTGCTCTGTTTTTCATTTTAAACTCCAGCTGGTCTCATTGTCATGCAACAAAAAAAAAATCATCAGTAAATTTGAAAGTGTTCAATGAAAAAGGCCAAGAACTTGGAATGTTGTAGGAAACAAATCTTTTAACCACCTCTCTGATTCTCAGGTCTGTGCGCTACATAGTTTCTGAGTTATTTGTCAAAGTGTTTCATGCAACCTTATAGAGATTTGTATGGAGACACCATGTGGTCCACCAATATAGTGGCCGGTAATCAAGAAAACATCTGGAGTTCATTTTGCAATGAAAGCGCTTACTTTTGTGTATGAACACATTTCCTAATGTACTTGAAAGGCTCAAACTGCTAAGATTCAAAGAAATAGCTTTGTACAAAATGTATCATGGTGTCACGCAAGGTGACAATTGGAAATTCAAAAGACGTCACAGAACTGGAAACTTGAAAAAAGGTTTAATTCTAGGTCATCTTCAACCTCCTTTAGATAAAAATTTTGAAGACCTTGGGATTTTGATTTTATAATTTGTAGACGTCTCTGGGAAATCTGTTGTTTTCTTTCTTCTGTCGAGTGGCGTCCAGTTGGGGGTACAGTTTGGGGGTCCACATTTTGTACCGTCCCTGCTCAAGACCTTGTAAAATCTCCCTTCAATTCCATACACGACCCGTATAATTGAAACATCTCCTTTCCCATCGGCAGCATTTCTACCAGTTAGGTAAACTAGTGGAGTAATCTAAGAAGTTACGAAGAAGCCTGAAAATGCTTGTGTCTGTGACTGTGATGTCATTGTCATGCCATACATATATCTGTGTTCCTTAACCCAGTTGTTATTTGGTTTCAGATGACCACAGCCGGATTATTTTAAAAGATGGACCACCAGACTACATAAATGCCAATCTTGTGAAGGTACAGGAGGTCCAAATATTTTCATGTGAACAAATCCATGTCTGTGCTATGACCACATGGATTAAATGGTTGAAGATTTTGGATGATTTCAACTCCTTGGCATACTTGCTGCAAATATTTCCCATTTTTGGTCACTAACTGTCCGTTTTTTTTTTTTTTTTGACTGTCCCTGAAAGTCCAAAGGCAATGGGTTGGTAAACACTTTCAAGAGTGTTTGAATCTTAATGATTTAAGTGTCTTGCCTTCTAGCGTTGGAGCACTAACTGGAGGCACTTAACCCATTGACTCCTTGGGGTTCGCCATTAACAAGTAAAATTGTCTGGCGTTAGACAGAGTAAAATACTAAGTATGGCAGGTTTTGGCCAGTTTAGGGTTGAATGGGTTGAAACTGGAATCAACAAATTAAAACTATGGGTAAGCAATGAAATGGTACACTGAAGCCCTGCTGTTTGTTTTTCAGGTTCCAAGGTTAAACAGAAGTTATATTCTTACTCAGGTTTGTGGAAGTGATCAGTATTTACATGAACAGTAGCTGGTAAAGAACTAGGTTGGAGCTTAATCACATCTTAGTTAGATGTATGTTAAGGAGGCAGTGTGGCCCAGTGGTTAGGGCGCTTGCCTTGAGATCCGGAGATCCCGGGTTCAAGACCTGCTCTAACAACTCGTTGAATTTGATCCTGGTAGTCCCTGGTTCAACTTCCCAGCTGCACTTGTAAATAGCCAACTGGTTTGTCTCCGGCCAGTTGGGATTCTTAACAGTTGTTGTTGTTGTTCTGTTCTGTCGTTTCGTTGTGTTTCATTGGCCCTGAAAAGCCCCTATGTATGGGGAGCGGTCAATTAAGTATGTATGTATAAATCATTGATAAAAATGGTGGATATTTCTATCGTGTTATGGTCTTTTTCTAATTCAGTGTCATAGAAAAATTGCGGCATAACTGCATGTATATACATTTTCTCTAACAATGGAATGGACGTAAATGCTAATTTAACTAAAACTTAAACCAGGGTTAGAGAGTTGTTCACCCAAAGTTTTAATATTTTAACTTGGTGTTGGGACCTGATTTCACCATTGTTTTGCAGTTTACAAGCATCAAGACAGAATACATACATTAGCAGAATTTAAGGCAACATAAATGTCTAAATTATAAATCCTCCAACTTTCCTCTCTTTCAGTCAAATATCGCAGCCCTAGGCAAGATAATCGTGATAATATTATTGCATGTATCTATGAACCTAGGGTGTAATCTTGATTTGCTTAATTTATCTTCAGGGACCTCTGCCACACACTGCAAAACACTTCTGGCAGATGATATGGGAACAAAACACTGCAGCAATTGTAATGCTAAACAGAGTAGTTGAAAAAAATCAGGTCTGTATTAATTTTTACTGTAAGTACCATGTTTCTTTTCAGCCAGCCTTTCTTTGTAAGGTGTGTATTGCTACAAACTCAAGATGGTTTATTTTACAGGTGAAATGTTACCAATACTGGCCATGTGGACAAGCAGCAGAACATGTTGATCAACTGGACTTTGAAGATTTTAAAGTCTACTTCCTTAAAGAAATTGGAAATGACTATTTTACTATTCGAACACTTGAACTAGAGAATTTTGTGGTATGTTTGGCTTGAGTATGGTGATCGCTTTTAGAGTTTGCTGTTTGAAGAAACTGCAAACAGCTCTTCAGCCATTAGTCAAAATACTGCATGGCCCTTTTACGTTGATCAAATGGTATAAACTTTCAAACAAAATTTATAATATGAGATGTCAAATATACAACAACAATCAGGAAAGTGGCTAGCTGTTTTTAGTGTACAGAGCCACTGAAATAAGCCACTTCCGAGTTCATGTTTGTCTCAGTTTTGAAGTGAGTCTTGGTCCTCACCTATTGAAAGGGAAATTGAGTTTGATTTGCATACAGTGTAAGAATATCTAATGCATTTCCATTTGAATAGTTGTGCACCAGCACTCGCTTTGAAACTGAGGCATGCAGCAACTCCGAAATGGACTATTAAGTTGTGAAATGCAAATTTCTTGGTATTCTCTGTCAGTAGGTATCTGGTCATGCAGGTACTATTCATCAATCCACACCCCAAGTGACATGCCCCAACTAACTGGATATATTGTAGCTTGGGACTCTTGGGCAACCATCATCATTAGCAGGCTTTGCCTGCTTTTAGTGGCATAAGCTATAACTAATCCAGTTCGATTACTTTTAGGAAAGTTCTGATTTTTCTCAGGTTTGCTCATTTTTCACCTGGCTTGAATCTTTCATCTCACATATAATATTTCATTACAATTATACCACACTTGACAGTTCAGCCCCTTTGCTCAGCAGCTGAGTGGTAAAGCATCTAAACTAGTACCAGTCATCAGAAGTTCATAGATTCAACTCACTTTATTGGCACTTAAGTTTTTTTCTTGTAAGGCCACAAAATTCTTCATTTTCAGCAAAAAATTAATAGTAGTGGTCACAGTCACCAAACAATTTGCCTTGGATAGAAAGTGAATATTAGTCTGTATTTAGTAGAAAGTCTCTGGGAGTTATTTATTTAATGGTGTGTTTACAGTGCATCAATTTGCACTGAATGTTTTTTAATGGGAACAACTTAAGTTATTTTCCTTTGAAACTGTGGCATAGATAGAGGATATTACATGACCATACAAGGATACATGTACAAATTTTATCATTTAGTGCTGATGGTAATAATTTATGCTCACATGTAAAAGGTACAAATTGCATTGTCACTTTGCAAGACGAAGATATCAAATTTTAGAAACAAGATGAAACTGAAACCTACTATTTCATTGATATCTATCTAATGAATATTGTTATTGTAGATGTGCTGTCATATCATTAATATTTTCACAGACAGGAGAAAGACGGTCCTTATATCACTTTCATTACATGACATGGCCTGACTTTGGAGTACCCACATCACCTGCTACTTTTCTAGCATTCCTGTTTGAAGTGCGCAAGGCAGGAGTCCTGTCTCCTGATGTAGGGCCATCTGTTGTTCATTGCAGGTAACAATGCAACAAAAGCAAGATAATTTAATCGCTTATATTTGAAATATTGCTATAGTGGTTTATTGGTAGTAACAGCTTGAATGCATTTTTCCTATTAGTGCAGGTATTGGGAGGTCAGGGACCTTTGTTATGGTGGATTCAGTCTTGAAAGAGGTAACTTCATGTTGCACAAAGCAAGTGTTCTAAAGAAAGACATGTTTCAATCATTCAATCATAATTGTCAGGTGTAGGTGTCCTGAAAAGCAAAATGTGATACCGCAGCAATGTCGTCAAACTTTTCAATAACATGAAATTAAAGTTGGAAGGATCATCGCGGTTTGTTGAGTAACTTTTACAAGCAGTTGCAAAGGAACCCAAAAAAAACATTCAATCTTGATCCCAACTTGAAATCCAAGCTTGGGCTTCCTTCCAATGATCATGTTCCAACATTCGTTTCATTCTATTCCGCAGTTCAAATATCTAAATCTTCATAAAACAAAGTTTTTTCATTCACAGTTGTAATTATGACCTACATGTATAATTTATTAATACATACATGTAGATTTAGCCGAGCCTAAAAGCGGAGCTCCTGTTTGTAGCCCCAGAAAGCCACTTTCTATATTAAAAATAGTGTATATGGAAATAACTATGCTTCTACATAAAGTACAAAATTAATCGTCTTTACTGTATACAGTTTACAGTGATCAAACAACTATGAGCTGACAGCAGTAATCAAACAAGCCTTGCAAACAAAATCCAACACTTTTAATCAACAACTAAAACTGAAATTACATGCACAGTAATCTCTTTCACAACATTTTCCATTTGACTGATAATCTTTACACCCTCTCTCTTCAGTTTAGAAAAACAGCAAAAATTGCTAATTAACAAGTTAAGCTAAAGCATAGTAATTCGCTTACTTGACTGCTAGTTCACGTTCAAACAAATTAGCACACAACTGGACATCCATTTCACACAAAAAGCGTATAAATCAAAAGGTATTAATTTAATGTGGACAGTCGCCGCAGCAATGACGAATTCAGTTCCAAAATAAGCAAGTGCGGTAGCCAGGCACAAAACAGCGTGACAAACAAGACAAAAGATTTTTTTAACTGAATCGCTGTTGGAGATTTTGCGAGTCCCACGATGAACAGTTGAAAGTTGGAGTTAAAAAGGGGACACTGACGGTCATTAATAGTTGTTGTTTTTACTGGTCAAATAAGATCTTTGTCATTATTTCTTCTATAGATTGAAAGCACGGGGGATATGGACCAAATCAGTATAACAGATGTGTTATTGGAAATCCGGCAGTACAGAGTAGGTCTAATCCAAACACCAGATCAGTTGCGCTTCACATATTTGGCAATCCTGGAGGGTGTTAAAGTACTGATGCCAGAAGTATATCAGAGAGCCACAAACAATCATTTAAAAACTAATGAAGGTAGGGTGTTAATACTTTGGAAATTTACTTGGGGAGTTAACACTTTGTGAAGCGACAATGCCCAGATATATAGTGGCTGTCTTTTTTTCTTTAGAGAGGGTAACACGACTGTTCAGAGAACTGATAAACAACTGATGGGGTACACACTACATGCACATCATACATGTAGTGTGTGATCTTGGGTTTAGTATGTACCGCTATGTAATGGAAAATTATCCCGTCTGTCATACTGTAAGACATGATGCCCTTACAGCCTGATGTCCATTAAAGCTTATATGAAAAATTCATTTTGGGTACCAGCCAATACAAAGGTTTTGCCGCAACAGTACAGTGCATGTAATTAAAAAAAAACGTTGTAATGTGAACATCTCATTTCATCATCAATGGTAGCACCATTGCATTTTTTTCCCTTTTTAGCTTTGTATTTTTTTGTTTGTTTTAAATATTTTTCCATTCTTTTTTAAGCTTCAATTTCAAAGCACTTTCATTAAAATTGAGTTATCCAGTGGACAGTGATTTATCCACTGGATAGCACTATCTACCTTTCGAATAACTGGGGCCAGATGGACAAGGATAACATTTTCCAAAAAACGCTAATTAGATGGATGATTTAGGGGAATCTAAAATTTTTAAGGAATCTAAACTGTTAAGATAATCAACCAGCTCTATACAATTTTTTGCCCCGAAATGTTATGAAAACACTAAAATCAAAACCAAAATTTGATACAAAGTAATAGCATTATTTTATTGCTATCACTTTGTATCACAGAGATGGAATAAGTCCCAAAAAGAACAGGCAGACAGATTATTCGGTGAATTCCTGTTCCAGAGTGAGAGTACTAATTTTTTCGATTCATGTATTTTTAGAGAGGGGAGATGACCAAGAGAATGCTGAACAAAACAGCACAGCGGATGCAAAGAGTGAGGATGATTCCGAGGTAGAAACACCTCCTCCTGTTCCGCCACGGCGTAGGCTTGAAGCTGCAGCAGGCACTGCAGATGAGCCTGAAGCAAAGAGAAGCCGTCTAAGTGAACGTGGTATAACGTCACAGAAAGGTAATTCACGTAAATCCAGGAACAAGTTAGCAGAGAGTCATTACATGTATATCAGATATAGCTACTACTGGTAGTTAAAGTAGTTCAGGTAATTTATTTGGAAAGATCTGTTTAACCAAAGCACTGCAATCAGATAAAACTATTTTATTTAAAATACCTAATTGGAGTTTAATATCCTATAGCCATTGACAAGTACATGTAAAACTGTCTGACATTAGACAGAGTAAAATCTATTAAGTCTTACTCCTAGGAGTCTGTCAATGGGTTAACTCAAGTTGAGTTGCTTTGCATGGGCCATGTCCTTTGTGCACTGTAAGATAGTAATCATGATTGTGTTATCAGTGCCTCCATGTTACTTACTTTGGTTGACACAGAGTTTTGCTGTACCTTTCACAAATACCCAGACTCTGATGTTTCAGTTCCGTTTATTGGTACTGTAGCTGGCAAGAAAAACTACTCGACTAATGTGGTGTGGCAAAATACTTAAACACAACAGAAAGTCTTGATCACACCAGCCATGATTTCAGTTAGTGTTCTCACTTGGTATTTAGAGAGTAGCAGATCAGAAGTTGATTCAAACTATAAAACAATAAATACATGCACAGTAAAATACTACTAAGCTACAGTATGCGCACGACTAGTACCACTCAAATGTAAGTTAACAGTCTTCTCGTTTCTCGCGACATCAACTCGCGTTCCTCGACATCAGCTTTGAATGAAAGTACAGTATATGTACATGTAGATTTCACGGGCCAATTCGAGGTTTAAATGTGGACATGCAAAGACAATAACACACCAAACACATACTGTCGCGTAAGTTTATCAACACATTTCTTCTGTAAATCAGGTGTGAATCAAAGTGCAGTGTATACAGGTTTCAGAAAGTCTTGAGAAGTGTGAAAAGTCTGTGAGAAGTGCTGTAAAGGGAGTGGGTATAAGGGGTATTCAAGGAGACAGTCATGGAAAGGGTCTATTGTTGTGATGAAGCCTTTCATTCAATTGAGAGGCTACAGGTACACTGTACATGCATCATTTCCCAAGTCTCACAATGACTTTAAATTTGTCAGTTATGTACATGTAATACATATTTTATAGAACAACCACACACATGCATTTCAGTCTCATACACACAGTTTTTATGGAACATTCATGTACTATCAAACTTAATGGTTGATACAGAATAGTTCCTGGTTGTATCAATAGTTAATACAAATATATATATATTTTTGTCCTTAAGAACCAGAAGGAGACAAGGATGTATTTACAGATAGCAGTGAGGGTTCAGATGAAATCATTGACTTATCTTCACTATCAGACTCAGAAAACAGTGAACATTCTATGGAAAATGTAAGAGAACCTTCCCAGGTTTCCATGAGAGAGGACATCCAGGCAAGTAAAATGTTATAATTATTATTGTTGAGATAAAAGCGATGAGAGTAAAATGTCTGCGAGGGGGCTGATCATGAGAACCAGGACAGACACAAGTCCCCCCCTGTATTAGCAAAAAAAGCAATAGAGTTAAATTTGGGTTCTCTTATGCAAACAAGTACTGGAGTACTGGTAATTGAAGTAAACTTTAGGTTTTTTCTTTTTTCATTTTTTTTTTGTTCTTTTAGGAAAGAAATAAATTTTCCGATGGAAAAGATAAATCACAGCAAGCAGAGAAAGGGAGCAAGCTTCCTCAACACAAAAACCAGTTAAATAATGATGTTGAAAAGACAGATAAAATATCTGAGCAGGAAAAGGGAGAACCTACAGAAACTGGGCTGCAAGAAACTAATAAAGTGATTCAAGACACAGCCATACAGCTGCAGGAAACAAACGAGGGGCTTAAACATGAAGAGGGAGGTGAATTCATTCCTACTTCAAATGAAACAAAAGAGACAGAAAGGTGTGAAATTTGACACTAAGATCATCTGTGAACATTATTGTTGGAAAGATGTTAATACAATACAATTCATACTTAATTGACCACTCCCCATAGGGGCTTTTCAGGGCCAATGAAATACAATTAACGAAATGACAGAACACAACAACAACTGATAAGAATCCTAACTGGCCGGAGGCAAACCAGTTGGCTATTTACAAGTGCAGCTGGGAAGTTGACCAGGGACTACCAGGATCAAATTCAACAAGTGGTCAGAGCAGGTCTGGAATCCGGAATCTCCAGATCTCAAAGCAAGCGCCCTAACCACTGGGCCACACTGCCTCCTGACTATCTCCTCTTTTCCATTGTCTTCTCTAGTTTATTTGATTTGACAAATGTACAAATATTTATTACAGTTGGAAGGATCCAACAATTAACCAGCGAAATGTTCATTCAGAATTAAAATCATATGAATAGAAGGTGGTTTAATTTGCCTCTTTTTGAATCCCTTTGTGTTGTTGAGATTGTT
>NC_090869.1:42466343-42468843 GCF_036669935.1 Montipora foliosa
TGAATGAAACTGCGCATGACGAGACTGGCTAGTGCAAATTTAGATTTGGCTAGTGAAATCAGACCTGATACTAGCCACTAGGCTAGTGAGCTGAAAAGTTAGTCTCGACTCCTGGTTCACTCACTATGGCCAAAGATGATGTTTGAAACATCGAAACATGTTCCGAAAATTCAAAAGTGTGGTTGTATTTTTTAAAATATTAAAAATGAAACAACTTTTATTTTATATTATAATCACTTTCTTTTAGAACAAGGAAATCATACCTTCATTATTCAAAGAATAATTGTTGCACTTAACAGTACCACTCAAAATTGAACCAGTTGCCTTGTTTCCAGTGCACTTAACAAATACCGGTAAGATAATGGAGTAGCAATCAGGCCATGTCTTTTGGAAAAATGTCAGTTTGTTGGAATGACACAAAACTTGCATTTCAGTCTGTGAGGTCCCCTTCATTGTTCAGTCAGAGATCAAAGCATGACCACTTTTCCCATCTTTCAAAGCCAATAAAAAAGTGAAATTTCAATCAAAAGGCTCTAAATACAACACAGTGACAATTTTGGAGAATAAATAAAGTGGAAAAGGTGATACTGGTAGGCACGTTAAACCTATTGTGTCAATAATTATTAACCTTCTTAAATGTGTCTGTTGAAGATGAAATAGGGGCTCATGTAAACCAGAGATTGGCCAGACCCCTCTAGTAACTCTATGTAAACCCATTTTTGTAAAGATAAATAGACCTAATGGGCTAACTCAACGTTCTACCCAATTCAAACCCTTTAGGAATAAAACGTTTTGTTCCAGGTATTTCCATGTCATTTAAATATGAATGCTTCATTATCATGCAAATACAATATACAAAGAATCTTAATTCCAGGAGATTTGCATTGGGTGCAACATTGGGTTAGCCGATTAGGTCTATTGGTTTAACCAAAATAAAAGCAGGCTTAATCTGTGCAGAAAGAGGTGTGGCCCTATACCTGATTACTTGGTTGCCGTATGGCAATCCCAGTCGGAAAATGGGTAGATTTCTCCTTTTTATTTTTCCTGCAACAGGTCACTTGGTCCTTTCGGTTCAGACTACTATTCCAATAATTTTCAAGAGGCAGTCAAATTTATTTTTCGTTCATCAGTAGAGTGAACGTCTATTAAAATGCAGACCATAAAATTAATGTGTTTCTTCTTTTACACGAGCTGTGTGCCTGTACTGTGCCGTTGATTGTAACTTTTATGTTGGTGTCAACAACAGTCTGACAATTTTCTGTACAGAACAGAACAAAAAACTGTCAGTGATGAGATAAGTGTGTACGAAAAAAGATAGCATTTTTCTTTTGAGATAAGTTTGAAAACCAAAGGGGGGGGGGGGGGGATACCTCCACGCAAGTAGCAAAGGGATGGAGTTCTGTTCTTGAAAATTACCAATTAAATTTTAAAACTCAGTTTTGTCAAGCTTCACGTTTTTCAAATCAAGGCACAAGGAGACGTCTGAAACAACATTTTGATCCAGTAGCTTTTTATTTCCATAACAAAATATTATCCCCAACTTTCATCTTTCAAATACAGTACATTTTGTAATGGTACCGGTTGTTTGTTCCATGTAGATGTCTGTGACATGGCCTTCTCCTTAGGTTCATAAACTCTTCTGTCATATTATAGTAGACATGACAAAATGAATTCTTACTGTGTAAAACAAGGGTACATGTATGTGCTTTTAAGATCTAAAATGTAGCAAGACCTCTTACGGTACATGAAAACCATAACCTATGGTTTGCAAAGTACTGGTAGTCAAATGGCTAATACCATTTTGTGCAATGCATTCTAGCAAAGCTTGTTGGTTTTCAGGCTTACCACTTAATGAACAGCCTCAAAATAAGGTATGTAAAACAATAAAATTGTTGAAATTTAAAAAACGATCTCTGGCTAAAATGATTGAAAACTACGAGCTTTCGACTGCCTGAACTGCAGTCTTCTTTAGCCAGAGATCGTTTTTTAAATTTCAACTATGTTTCACCCTGGCTGTGCCCCTTCAATATTTTTAAATAAGATTGTTATTGTATTCTTAGTTTCAAATGACCATTTGTATGGGTTCATTGCAAGGAAATGTACTTTTTCTCGTTTTAATTACATCCTAAATCTAGACACATTATCATGCATGAATGTTCCAACATTCAAATTTGAAAAAACCTTTACTGGTTTATATCAGGGTTCGTACGCGTCTTGAAAACCCTTGAAAACCCTTGAATTTTGAGAGTGCATTTTCAAGGCCTTGAAAATCCTTGAAAATCTCTTCTCTTCATTCCTGGTCCTTGAAAGTCCTTGAATTTTTTTTCTGACCCGCATTTTTAATCTTTGAAAACTTCTGATCAGTGAAAATAATCAGCCACTCAAGTCATGTCATAGAAACGCGACGAGCTGTGGGGTCGAGAATGGTTACCAGTGCCTTTGCATTATTTTCACGCATCTATGTTACGGAAAATGAGCAAGAATTGTACTGTCAGACCAT
>NC_090869.1:42473843-42476343 GCF_036669935.1 Montipora foliosa
CCTTGCTCCTATTTTTAAAAACTTCATCAGAGAGATGTTATCCAAAATTCCTTCTTACTAAGGCATGCAAACAAATCTTTTGTCTAGCTGATTTCACCACTTTGTTATACCAATAATCCTACGACAGTTTCCATAGTAATAGAATAGGAATCTACCAACTTTGTCTTACCAACATATGTTCTGCCAGCCATCCTTCATCCCGGCCAATGGTGCTAGCAATCCTAAGTGCAAAGCATTTCTTCCCTAGAAGAGAATTTCCTCCATAGCCACTACCAAATGACTTGATTTCCCGGTCATGGGGAAAGTGAGTGATAAGGGTCTTGTTTGGATTGCAAGGCCATGCATACTGCGATGGTGGTTCAGGCTTTGGAACACCAACAGAATGAAGGCACTTCACAAAATCGCCATCGTCAAGAACTTTCATAACATTATCACCCATCCGTGTCATTATACGCATTGAGCACACAACATATGGTGAGTCAGTGACCTGGATACCAATCTTGGACACAGGTGATCCCACAGGACCCATACTGAATGCCATCACATACATAGTACGACCTAAATGAATTTAGTAAGCCATGATTAAGACATAAGTCTTACAAAAGTATTTGATAGAGTAAGAGCCAGGTTTCTTGTACATGAATACATTCATACAAAAAATTTATTATATAGTTGCATCCATGCATACAGTTCATTTGATAAAGCAGGTCAGTAAAAGAATGACAGAAAATACTGATGTGGACCTGCTATACTAATTTACAATACATCAATAAATACAAAACTACTCGAATAGAAATTTAATAAATGAAATAAAAATACTATATTCTCATTGAAATATTATACATATTATATCAATTAGGATATAAAAATATAGAAAGCCATTAATATGTTATTAGTCGCCGTTGAGTTGGAACCAAACAAGATTTGATCTACTGAAAAGATCATTTGAGCTTTACTGGATAACACCTGTAATGAATATCACTCGTAAGTGTTAACGCTGCAAAACGGCCTAGATCAGAGGATTGGTTTGCCAATCAATGTCAGTGTTATGCCTGGAAATAGCACAGCAATTGTGGTTCAAAACACTACTGAAAATCCTGAAGACCAGGCCTCTCTAATCAGACAACAAAAAATAAGCAGAGGACTACAATCTATTTTCAGAAACATTAGAAGAAAAATTGTTGGACATCTAAGTTTTTTAAAGCTTGCTTGCCATTAGCTCATGGAAAAGGAAGAGGAATGATATTGAAGCACAAAAACATACACAAAGACACTTTCAATTATTTCGTTAGAGGGGAATGATCACAATAGAAATGCAAATAATAAAAACTGAACTTTGATCTGGCAAATTATGAAGGATTCAACAGTGCATCACAAATTATCATGACAAGACACATTTTCAAGCAAAACATAACTTTTCCTACCCCCTATGTTAAAATTTAAAAAAATCATGATCAACAGCATGCCCCACAATAAATGACAAATGAACCTCTTAAGCATTTCTGAAAATGAGTATCTTTGAGTTTATGATCTGTTTCATGATTAACAAGGGAAAGCAAAAAAAATAAACATATTGAAAGAAAATAACGCTAACTTTAAAGAAAACCTCTGTATCAATATAGTTTCAAGACGGGGAAAAAATTGAGACGACCTTTGATCATTGCTACAGGAAAAACAATATTTTATTTACGTGGCAGGCCCCTCAACACGCCTCTATCTCCCAGCCAATCACGACCCAGAACTTCACAAGCTTTCATGACAGGACAAAACTCGAAGTTTAAATCATCTTCACGGATAAAGACTAGAAGCGTCCTGACTTGCTATAAATTACAATGAATTTTAAGAATGATGACCATCACACGAACCTTTCATGCAGCCTGGAAATCTTTTATCCAGTTCTTTTTGTATCATCGATTCTCCCATCCAGTTGCCCAGTTGTCCTTTGGCTCCTTCCTTAGTTTGTGGAACTGATTCTCGCTTTTCTTTCGTACAGATGTATGTTTTAGATTCCACACGCGCAACATCACGTGGATCAGTACGCGCCAAGAAACTAAAAAGGATCGTGCGATTAATTCGTCAGTAAAATTACTCTAGCTCTATTTAGATTATTTATTCCTAGAGGCACTCGAATGATGCGCAAGGAACATTTAAAACGATTCATGGCGTGGGTTACCGAAAAGAGGACAAATTAAAGTTCGTCATTCAAGGACGATGACAAACAAAAATTTGTGTATAACAAAAAAATGAAACGGCCGAACATAAAAACGAAGTAACGCAACTCAAAATCTGTCCATTGCTTACCAGTTATCGTATTTGTTGAGTTTGGTAAGGACACCGTCTTCGATCAATTGGTTGATCAGGGATTCGTTTTCTTCCTTTGAGCCATCACAAATGTAAACATTATCAGGCTGGCACACTTCGGCCTGGTCGGCCACATATTTCTGAACTTTAACGGGAAGAGAATCGAAATTCCCTCGAATGATCGAACAACCGGCTGGAA
>NC_090869.1:42483843-42488843 GCF_036669935.1 Montipora foliosa
TATACGTCCTGTTTTTACTGTATCCTAAAGATCTGGCCATTTTTCTTTGACTGATCGAACAATACTTTCCTTGGCAAGACCTTGACCTTTGCTTCGCCGAAAAAAACGCGCGATAAACTTGTCGTAATTAGATATTGGGTCTTTGTCGATCAGGTATCCGGCGCATTTAGTTTCTTTCACAGTCGTTCCGAACAAGGTTAGTTGTTTTGACATCTCGCCAAACAAGGAAGAAAGCTCACGGCATCAGAGTAGTGAAAGAGTAAAGCAGACATGACGGGGAAAATGGATTGCCCACGGACCACTTGGTGTGCTTTCGCAACATGGGGGCTTAAGCGATTCTGGCTTTTCCTTTGAATACTGTATTTAGAAGGAGATACAAATAGGATCAACAGGAAAATGCAGTTGTACAGGTAGGAGAAACCAGTTTAAAGTTCTCGCCAAGTTGTTAAAGCAGTCAATTTTATTGATACCGGTCTTTGACTACTCCCTCCAGTAAAGCGCACGTGAGTATTCCTATAATCAGCTGTAGCGACTGGAGCCGGACAGGGACTTCTGGGGCTGCAAGATTTCAAGTGAACGTTAAGAAGGGGGGCGGGGGGTCTGACCTAAAAGTCCAGTTGACGTTAGGTGGGGACAAAGTGAATATGTCGACGGCCCCTAAGGTCGCCGTCGTAGGAGTGCGAAGGACCAAATATGGGGATCTCAACAGTGTTAAAACCGTCTTCTTTTGTTGCCAAGTTTGCACAACTTTGCAAGTTTTGCTTGCCAAGTTTACACACGACTGGAAACTTGACGTCATGTGAACAGTCATGAGACTGAGATTATTTAATCAGTAAAACCAGTTTGCTCGTTGCTGGCAGAGCGATCTTTTTTGCTTTCAATTGTTCTCGGTACATCTGCAATTTATGATCTGCAATTTATGCCATATGAACACTTTAGACCTTTTACCAGGTTGAAATCAGGAACAATATCAATTCCTTTTCTTCTCGGCAGGCTTGGTTGTGAAATTTCAGAACTGTTACAGGTATCAGGTCGTTCCGCCCCACATCGAACAGTGTCGTTAAAAAAGAAATAATTGTGAGAAATAGTTCAAAATATCTTGTGGCAAGCTCGCGAACGTGAGATTGTCATGGGGTTTTTCAGTGGCACATAAAGTAATTAACTTTTCACGTGTGAACTTTATACGACTAAGATTATCGCAACCAAAAGTTAGCGGTTTCTTACGGCACATCTTATGCATTTACGTAAATAACTTTTTAAATAGCGTTAAGGCTATTCAATCTGCGTGAAGTTTGTGTTACGAATATTGTCCGAAAAGCGCGAAAATTCGCTCATAGCACGGAAATAGGTTTATTAAGACTGAATGGAACGAGAACGCAAGTTGAAAGCGACGCCACCTAAGAAGTGACCTGTTAGTTCATACACTCGATCGCTGAGGTTTCCTAATGTTAATCTCGGCAATTTGAAATGGTTGGACTTCTGGAAACGACAATTCAACGAAAAACACATACGAAAATTATGTGGGGTGGCTCGATTCTGAGACGGAGCGACTGTAATTCTCAGAGCAGAGGTTACCACTTTTTATCTTGATGACCAGGATGAAATCCGCAATACGGACAGACGATAAAACTCACCCCCTTAATTACGAGAGCCAGCCCGGTTATCGGGCTCATACGAAGAGGCCTCCTTACAGGTGCTTTGCGACCAATCTAAAGGCATAGATAACAATGTTGTAACCTCCAAAAGCTGAGAGATCTATTGTTTTCATCCATCAACTTGGAGATGACGTAACTTGACAACATCCCATCTCAAACACACATTGGTTACAATGACACAGCAAGATTGACATGTTTTCCTTTAATGGAGACAATTATTCAGTGTCGATGTAACTAAAATACACAAGGTGATGTCACTTTTAATGTGCACATCAGATACCGACTAAGACTAACTTTCCTTAATATTTCGTAACGTTAACAACAACGATTTGTTAACAAATCATGTTACCTACGAGCCAGAACCTACAACTTTTGTAGGTTAATATACTCTAACTGGCTACCTTCAGCCATTAACAGTTTCATTTATATTTGACTTCAAAATCACTTTTAAAGTTAGAAAAATCAATCGAAATAACTACCTTTGAAGGTCACTGATTTCTATCAAGATAAACGTTTGCTTTTTGCTCAACAGATTCATAGTTAAAATCTGAAGCCCTTGTCTAAGCAGCTTTCAAACGTTCTTCCAAAGCATTTAACTCATCAAGCACAGCTTGTGGGAGATCGTCACCAAGCTGTTCGTCGTAGTATTCCCGCAGACGCTTGCATTCCTCCAGCCAGTAGTCTTTTGGAATGTGAAGTAATTTATCCATGTCAATGTCCCCCAGCCCTGTTATGTCTATAGCGTCAGGTTTGGGAATGTAACCAATGGGACTCGCATCTGAAACATCTTGATTGTCATCACAACGCTTCAAAATCCACTCTAAAACACGACAGTTCTCACCAAATCCTGAAATCAAGCAAAATTAATCTACGGAAAAGTTTAAACAATTTGAACCCCAAAAGAGAACAAGGCGACCAGATCACTACCCTGGTCCCAGAGATTTTCCTTGAATCTATTCTTACTTTCATGGTGCAGGCGCCAGTGTCAGGATCTGAACCTCACACTCGGATTGGTTGATATTTTTACAAACACGAAAATCAATATGATTGGCTCGTTTCATTGGTAATATCCGAGGGGACGCGTGATTGCTAAGTTGTCATTGGTCCCTTTTGTAATTAGCAATTTGACGTGTTTGATAGCTGGCGTCTGCATGAAAGTGAGATTCAAATCAAAAGTTAACCTTAAGATTTTTTTTCTTCTCGCTGCTTCGCGACTCGTCTTTGCGACGCTTGCACAGCTCAAGAAAAACCCAGGGTACCAGGTCACAGATTAAGAAGATGGCTGGGACCCAGTCCTTTATCCTTGATCTTTTCTTACTCTGTGCCGGCCTTCATCTGGCATCTTCTTTTATACCGGTGACAAATCACACGTTCCTCATAACGGCTTTTTTTTTTTCATTTTTCGAAACTAAATTTGGGTGAACGTCAATCAGATGTTTCTACGACAAATTCTACTGACACCAAGTGAACAGGTCTATTGTCATAGAAACATTTGATTGACGTCCACCCGAATTGAGTTTCGATAAATGGAAAAAAGTCGTTGAGAGGCGCGTGATTGATAACCGCTGTAACAAATACACCCATGCATTCTGTTTTTTAACTAATAATAATGATATTTAATATTTATATTGCGCATTTTCCATAAGATTAATCAAATGCGCATTACAGATTAAGATTAAGATTAATCAAATTTAACAATAAATTAAGAATTTGAACCTACTTAAGGCCATGTTACACGAGGCAATTTTTGTTGCAACTCGCAACGCAACGATGACGAATAAAAAACCTTCAAGTTGCAGAGGGTATGTTACACGTTGGCAACTTCTTTCGCAACTTGCAACGCGAAAAAATAACAAACAAGATGGCGGACGCGCTATTAAAGTCGCCGAAAGATGAGCTCTGATTGACCCATTCTGACAAAATTGCGTTGCGAGTTGCAGAGGGGATGTCACACGCAAAGTAGATGTCTCGCAAAGTAGGACGTCTCGCAAAGTAGAGGGTCGTTCTACTTTTCTCGCAACTCGCAACGCAACAATTGCAGTTGCAAAATGGGGTATTACACGTGAATTTTTTCTCGCAACTTGCAACGCAACGTTTGTTGCGATGCGAGTTGCAAGAAAAATTGCCCCGTGTAGCATGGCCTTTATAATTACTATGGAATCACAAAAACGAAATACTCTATTTACAATTAGAAAAGTAATTTGCTGATAAAATGTAAATATAAAATAATTATACTAACAAAATGCCTTGCTGAATGAAAATGTCTTAAGTTTCCGTTTAAAATCACTTTATTAACATTAAAAAGTTGACAAAATCATGTTTTTATCTATTCTGAGGCAATTGCAACGTCTTCATACCAAGACCTTTACAATCGAGGATAGAGGCGAAATCATTCGAGTCTTAATCATGATTCACAAACGACTATGGAGATCATGGTCAGTTGACTAAAATTAACGAACAAGCGTAAAATTCTCGTGGAAATTGTTAGAACTTTGTTACTGTTCTCGTATAGACCCGTCGCTGCATCTCTTGTTGTAAATTTAGACGTTATTGTAAATCAAGTTGTTCTATTTGCATCAAGGATAAGTTAAATATCTTTAAATAGAGTCTTACTAAAGATCGCTAAAATTAAAGTGATTCATAGTACACTGAAGAATTTCGCAAAATCGCGAAATGTAAGTGTCGCGAAATACGCGCATCGTAAAATCGCGAAATTAATGCGTCGCGAAAATTTAAAGTTGTATCTTCACAAACCTGAGTCAAGACGAAATAGATAACATTATTCACGAAAGTAAGGATCTTGATCAGGTCCGACTGGCTTATGCAAGATACAATTGGTTAAGCGAGTGATGTGAGAAAGACATGAAAGATGTTAAGCATCATACTTGCATAATATCTTTCATGTATTTCTTACATTACTCACTTGCCTGGTTGGTTGGTTGCATCTTTGATAAGCCTTAATGTGACTGCGTGATGCAGCCAGCGAGGTGTTATCGCCAATATGCCTCAATGTGACTGGCCGATGTAGTTAAAAGTCAGATGGTTAAAATTAGACTATGTGACTGCGTGATGCAGTCGTAGTCTATATATATACCCGCATTCAGCCTTTCTCACCACAGAGTCTCCAGTAGCTCAGTGGTTAGTGCATCCGTACTTATAGGGTCGTGGGTTCAAATCCCATGTGGGGCTCGGGTTTTCCGAGTTCACAGTTGATGATGATGCTTAATATCTTTCATGTAAAATTGGTTAACAAAACGATTGTGGAAAGCCCTTTGTTTTCCTTTGGTCTAATGGTACTTTGCTCATTACCTCCCAGTTCACCAATAAAGATGCACCAAAGATATT
>NC_090869.1:42493843-42496343 GCF_036669935.1 Montipora foliosa
AATTAATTTAAATCAAATGAAACATTGGTTTTTTGAGGAGAAGGGAAAACCGGAGACAAAAGCTTCTTGGAGCTCAGGGTCTGACAAATATTTTGAGCAAAACTTGCCCCTGGGCAAGTGGCATGTACAAATCTCTTGCCCAGGAGAATAAGCTGCTTCAGCCAGTCCCATATCAGTTCACAATAGACCTGGGATGGCGCAGTGATGAGAGCACTCGCCTCCCACCAATATGGCCCGGGTTCGATTCCCAGACTCGGCGTCATATGTGGGTTGAGTTTGTTGGTTCTCTACTCTGCACTGAGAGGTTTTTCTCCGGGTACTCCGGTTTTCCCCTCTCCTCAAAAACCAACATTTGATTTCATTTGCGTTAACTTGTTAATTTCAATTTACAGTGTCCCCGATTAGTGCTCTACAGCGCTAGAAGATTAGACACTTAAATAAAGTTCCTTTCCTTTCCTTTCCTAATCGGCTAACTCGATGTTGCACCCAATTCAAATCTCCTGAGATTAAGATTCCTTGTGTGTTGTATTTGCATGATAATGTAGCATTCATATTTAAATATGGAAATACCTGGAACAAAATGTTTTATTCCCAAAGGGTTTGAATTGGGTACAACAATGAGATAGCCGATTATGTCTAAGGTAAAATATTAGTTACTGAACCTTTGCAAAACCAAGTTCAGAAAAAAAAGATAAAAGAACCATTACAGATCAAGACATTTTAAATACAGCGAGTCTAAGTAAATAACGTTCCTCAAATGAAGAACTTGAACCTTCTTTTTAAATATTTTTGCCTATACGAGTTTCACGTACAGTAACAGAGGATTGCTTCTGGGACAAATTACAAAATTGTAGGTATCACGTTATGTTACATGAAAGTTTGCTAACTCAGACTCAGTTGTGTATGGACAGTTATGATTTATCCGTGTTTTGTGACGAACTTTCAAAATGTTGAAAAACAATTTATCTGTGGTATGGCAGCCTGGCCTTTGTGGCTTTACCAGGAGGAGTACTGGGTATGAGACATACAAAGATGATCTATGTTGAGGAAGAGAAATGCAGTTCTAAGAACAACACTGAACATGTCCACATAATGATACACTTCAAAATACTTCAATTTTAATTACCAGTAGAATGGTAAATTTTTAATGGGTAGGTATGTATTTGTTGCGCAAAATGACTTGTTAGCAAAATGCTATGGCCCAGCAGGCTTCTTCTGAAAATAAAACACTTGTCCAGCATGTTTTTCAACTTGTCCCTAATATTTGTTGGACCCTGGAGCTGAATAGACAACCAAAAAGCTCAACCAACATGACCCTGAGTATGGGAATCGTACCACAGCCACACTGGTTGGAGGCAACTGCTGTGACCACTATGCCAGCCCTAGCTCCCCCCTTGTTTACTAGGATTGCACTTTGTCCTATGGTTGGCTCACTGAAAACCAACTTTGGACTGCAGATTTGGTTGCAGACTTCAGATAGAAACTTGAACCAGGCATGAACACAGGTATAGGATACAACACTGAACTGAAAATACCGTATTTACCCATGTATGTATAAGTCTACCTTTTTACAGCCTCAAAAAAAGCTCCAAAAAGTGCCCTCAACTTATACATGGGTCAAAGATTTAGAGCCAAGTTCCAGCTAAAGATTTATTCAAAATTAACATAATAATGTTGTCTTGGGCATAATGAATGCAGTGGACAAAAGGAATGACGGAAGACTTCAAAATGAATGTAAGCAATTCCAGTTGAAACGAAAAAGGATTTGTCCAGCTCTTAATGTTGAAGATCCTCACTAGCACAAATATGAAATGCACACTCTGGAAATTTTTGTTTACCAAAGGCAGGAAGCTCAAAAAGGCATTTCTGTTTCTTCAAATAAAACACAATCATTCAACTGCTTAGTAACCTGGCACAATACCTCATGTTTATGTGCAAGCATCGTCACTCGCGTTGCCTGAAAATGCTGGTTGGTAATGATTGTTTTTTATTCTTTTTACAAACTTGGCCGATTTAGATGCTTTTGCAAACTTCGTAGTGTTTGGTTTATGAGTTTTTTGTTTTGTTTGTCATGTGAAATATTATAAATCAAGGAGCAATTAAACCTTGCACATTTCGAATCATTTTTGAAGTCATTTTCAAAGATTGACTCCTGCTTTTATGATGTTGTGCTTATCCTCTAAAGCCCTTTATCCTTGAACAACGAAACAGGTTAGTTTGAGGTTTAGAACTTTTTTGAAACTCAAGGACAAAATGCCCCCATATACAACAACTGCTGAACCACAAAACTATTAAGCGCTTGAGACCGTGATTTTTTTGTGTGACCGCAGTCCCAGAAATTGAAGAATACAAGATTAGTATCCCATGAATATTTAAGAAAGAAATTAAGAATGGGGGTCGACTTATACACGGGATTGACTTATACATGGTTAAATAAGGTAGATTGCCAGAGTACACACCAAAGAGGGAATATATGGGGGTTTTCTGTGATGTGATCAGC
>NC_090869.1:42501343-42513843 GCF_036669935.1 Montipora foliosa
ACATATATTTGAGTTGCACAGTAATTATTGAAACTGTGATTGTTTCAGGAGTTTAGGCCTACCAATTATTTTAAAAATCGGGGACAAATTGTTTGGATACTCAATATACAACAGTCAGGTAAAAAATGTTGTAAATATTCTCAGTTTTATCAGGAATAATACACAAACACCGGTGACAAACAGTATTTTTTTTTTGAGTAATTAGAGTTGAGTAATTTACTCAGACTATTAATTTTTCCTTAGAATAATTTTTCAAAGCACTCGTTGCATTAAATCTTTCTTTCCTTACAAGCCGTGCCCGTGGCCAAATGGCTAAGGTTTTATGTAGAGCTACCTATTGAGACTGCAATGATTTTTATATCGGAAAAACTAAAAGACGATTGCATGACAGAAAAACGGAGCATTATTCCTGATAAAGTTAGATAAAAAGTCAAACGAAATTGAATCACAACCTGGACTATTTGTTTCTTTACATACCAGTTTGTGTTGATAACGCAATGATGAAGCAATAATGTTCCTATTAAATTTATACATATTTATGCACAGTCAAACTTTGATTATTCGGACGTTGTCACGGTTTTTTCTTCCGGTCAAAATTTGTTCGTGAATATTAATTAATAAGGATGAAAAAAGCATGTGTCACCTTGCTTTTATTGTTGCTACTTAAAAGCACTTTCCTTCTGAAACTCATTGTTAGAGGTAAAGTACTGCAGATAATATGAAATTCTGACTCCGAGCTGTTTTGTCGCTTAGTGAAATCCTATGCTATATTTACTAGTTCAGCCTTTGCATCGATTTATTGCGATCTTCTCTCTCAGTCGTTACATTTGTAATAATTTTCCAACATCACTGCCATCGGGGTTTTTTCTCCTCGTTTGGTCACGACGAGGGATAGTTTAGATGTTCTCTTTCCTGACACTGCAAATTCATATACGATTTTTTTGTGGGAGTTTCAAGGTTCCCTTTATTTACATATCCAGCCTGGCATCTAATGCAATATGATTGGCTCATTCCGAGCATGCGCTTGCAAGTAATACAGGACTCTCTCTTTTCCCGCCTGGGTTCCAGGCCCATTTTCAGGGCGGGGTAAGAGGGAGTCCCGGAATAGGACTACGGGTTGGTTAACCGGGTTGGGGGGTTAGCGTGTGTCACCTTGCTTTTTTTGCTTTTTTTCTCGAATAGCTTGCATCCTAAGCCTCCTTACGTTTACGTTTATTAATCGACAATGTGGCTGCACATCAATTCGATAAAGAGTCCTTGGTGCGAATGGGATTTGCATTGTCAGATTTTCTCAGGTATTACTTCTGCTCGAAATTCCTGATATCCGAATATTTCATGTGATCTTCTTGTGTTCCTTGCCGCTGCCATCTGAGAGTGAGGTTTTTGATTTGTTTTTTTATCAAAGCCCCCTACCTACAACATCCCTACTTCTAGTACGGCTTCACTAGCACGAATCGACTTTCCTAAACTCACTGCAACCAATGCAATCACTCGAAAAGAGAAGCTCAGACGAGGTATTAGGCAAGGCACATGAACTGAAACGTCCTTGAACGTACCCAGCAATTTGCAAGACCTTCGGTCTAGCAATTGTTGTGGGTCTAGTGAAGAGGGTTAAGACTCCGAGGAGGATACTGGTGAGAATACTTACTTTGATCAATTAAGTAATGATGATGATGATGATGATGACAGTGACTCTGAAGGTGACGTGAAGGAGACCTCACCATTTAGAATGCTTTCATGTGCCAGCTGATAGGAGGCATTTCTGGCGGACACTTGGGCCTGTAAACAATCCCATGCAGCTACAAATTATACCTCACACTGCCTTTATTGCCTCCGTTCTCCAGTAATCTCGTGTTTCGCTCATATACCTGCTTTATACAACATATCGATGCTCTAAAATTATGTTTTCCCTATCATAACTCCGGTTGAGATTTAAGTAGCAGGGACTGGGATTTTGTCCAAATTTGGACTGGAAAATGAAAAATTGGATTGCCCCCCCCCCCCCCCCCCCCCACCCTTACGTCCTTTCCGGTTCCAATCGTAAATAAATGCAACTAAAATGTCTTTTTTTGAATGTGAACACATACAAATAAATTGATTCATGAAAACACGACTAGATTGTAGAATACCCGTGTTACAAACGTTTGAAGTCGTAAATAAGGAAATGTTTGATTCTCATCACACTTACTCATTTAACTCTTCCCCTTGTGACTCTCAGTCAACCTTTGCATTTTCCACAAGGAGCAGCATCCCACCTAAACTACGGTGTTCGAGGAGTATCATAGATAAACCTTTTTATTTCTGATTCTTTTCTTGTCTTGTCTGATTTTCAAAAGTGCCATTTGAGAAATCAAGCAGACAAATTTTGGAAATCAAAAGTGTCATTTGAGAAATCAAACAGACAAATTTTGGAAATCAAAAGTGTCATTTGAGAAATCAAACAGACAAATTTTGGAAATCAAAAGTGCCATTTGAGAAATCAAACGGACAAATTTTGGAAATCAAAAGTGCCATTTGAGAAATCAAACGGGCAAATTTTGGAAATCAAAAGTGCCATTTGAGAAATCAAACGGGCAAATTTTGGAAATCAAAAGTGCCATTTGAGAAATCAAACGGGCAAATTTTGGAAATCAAAAGTGTCATTTGAGAAATCAAACGGACAAATTTTGGAAATCAAAAGTGCCATTTGAGAAATCAAACGGGCAAATTTTGGAAATCAAAAGTGCCATTTGAGAAATCAAACGGGCAAATTTTGGAAATCAAAAGTGCCATTTGAGAAATCAAACGGGCAAATTTTGGAAATCAAAAGTATCATTCCAGGAATCGAACGCGGCAAATTTTGGAAATCAAAAGTGTCATTTCAGAAATCAAACGCGACAAATTCAAAATCAAAATGACACAATAGAAACCTAAAAGATTTTTCCTTTTAATCATAGAAACATAAACAAAATCAAACAAAACAAGAAAAGAATCAGAAATAGTAAGTTTTATCTATGATACTCCTCGAACACCGTACTACTAAACGCCACCAGTGCAAGTACAAGCACAAGGATCACAATTTTCCTTTCTTCTGCTTGCTCGGAAACGCAAAAACTTTTGGCGCCCGGAAATCACATCGCTTTCCGGTCGTTTCTTGAACTTAAATAAAGTTCAGCAAAGCCGAAGGTTGAGAATTTAATAAAACAATTATTCCATTCGCCCTTATTGGATACGAGATTGGTAATAGCCAACTCGGCGATACGCGCCTCGTTGGCTATTTACCATCTGGTATCGAAAGCGGGCTCATGGAATAATTGTTAATTATTTCGGATTCGGTATATGAGAGACCAGCCGACAAGCCCCGGTCTTGTCTCAGATTTGTCTGAATTCACCGCTCACCAGCCGACAAGTGAAGAGTTTTCGTCGGCCGACAAAAAAACAACTGGTGTGCGGCGGTCTTTAAAGTTAGTTCTGCAAATGGACAAATGGAAAACCTCCGAGAAATAGTGAAATCGAGGAGAAATCAGCGTGAAACCTGGACCCCATAGCCCTTCTCTTCTCCTCTTCCTTGCTTGTGTAAATTTGCCATTTGTAACATGAGTAAAGAGAAGTGCAAGTGTTCTTTAAAATTTATCCGAGGGAGCATGCCCCTGGACCACCCTAAGGCTCACACCTTCGATCAATTTCACCAGACAGCCCCTCGCTGGCATCTATGAAAGCAGTCTATGTCACTATGAGAAATAACCAGTCCGGGCAGGATAATGATGATGGATAACACACGCATCTACCGGAAAGTTCCATTTCTTGTGTTTAATTTGGCCCTTACAAAGATTAAGATGCTTTTAGCAAATAAATTAGCCACGAAGGCCGATCCTCTTGGGAGCAGGTCACGCTACTGTAGGTCACCTATTGAAAGTGGTCCCACTGGTGAAAACAATAGATAAATTATAAATTCCTGCTCTGTGCGCCTTTTGAGTGCAGCGGATTCTCGGACCCGTCATGTAGACATCTATGTAGACATCTTTCGTTTTATTAGCTCACATGCCGGGTTGTAAGTGCTTTTAAACGATAGTTGTAATGTGGTTGTTCGAGGAAAGAGAAACGGCCGGACGGCCAAAAAAACCAGGTAGCTGACACTAAGTTGCAAGACTCCGTTTAAACATTCTAATCTTCGTGGTTTCTTCAATCCAAGCCTGACCTGTTGCTTCTTTTTGTAGGGTTGTTGCTCACTGCAGGAGTAGAACATGTGGTTGGAAGGAAAGGTAAGGGAACAGCTTAAGTGTAACTAGTATTGTTTAACCTTGCCACACGATTTTGGGCGAAGGTTTTCAACTTGCTTAATAGGCAAAGATTAGTGAGGTTGTAGTGATCTGCGAAACCCTATTGCAAAGAAATGGCCGAGTAGATTCTTGCTAAGACCATAGAAGACCTGCAGAGCGTCGTCAGTTGGCTGGACAACCCGCGAACCAGCGAGCGCGAGTCATGCGGTCACGCATTTAAGTCTCAGCACCCATTTTAAATAGCGATGATAAACAGTATTTAACTCTAAGCACCCATTTTGAAACGGTTAGCTTTCAATAACTGTGTGATTCGCATGGCTCGCCATGTTGGCTCACATGACTCGCAGCCATGGCTCGCATAGCTTGCTGGCTCGCACATTGTCCTCTCTCGTCGTCAGCATCAACCCACATAGGTTTATTTGAATTCTGTTTCAAATCTTATTTTCCTAATGTGATCCTCCAACTCTAGATCTGTTTTTTCAACTGTATGCGCGAGTTTTCAATAAGCCAACTACAGTGACCCTAAATCACCAAAGAAAACATGTGACTTACTCCAATAATAATAATAATAATAATAATAATAATAATAATAATAATAATAATAATAATTCATACTAATACTGATATTAATACTAATACTACTACTAATAATAATTACAATTGGAAGAATTTTGACTTTCACTTCAGGACGGTGCCTACTATTGTCATTGCGCATACGTTCTGTGCATCTCGAGATACTCGCATTTCCTATGGGTAGTGCTTATTAATACAGGGTTATTTCTGCGCAGTTCAAAACTATGCGGAGAAAGTAGAACTTAGCAAGTGCTCTTTGTATCCAAAAAGAAAAGTTGGGGTAACCACGCATTTTTCAGAGATAATTAAGCTTTAATTTGGAAAAGAATGCCATACATTGCTTTGTATTTAAAAGCTTTTTACAAATACCCCCCCCCCCCCAATTTTCTTTTTGGATTTCAATAACTCTTGTTAAGATCTGCTTTTTCCGCATACTCAGTAAACCGCGCAAAAATACGAGGGTTGTCCAATACACCCAAACTGAGTCCGATGGACGAAGGCCATGAGCAACCAGACTCACCCGAAGTCAGTTCGTGAGAGACTTAGTACATATGCAGCAAAGTCTAGTTGAGGAGTGGGTGGAAAATGTCGGCAAACGGACTCCATCGGAGCCGATGAGGATGGGTTGCTGTGGCGAGGATCCATCGAACTGCCGCGAGTCAGTTCGCGAGAGACTTAGTAAATATACAGCAAAGTATAGTTGAGGAGGGGTGGAAATTGTCGGCAAACGGACTCCATCGGATCCGATGGAGACGGGTTGCTGTGGCAATAATCCATCGGACTGCCGTGAGTCAGTTTGCGAGAGACTTAGTACATATACAGCAAAGTATAGTTGAGGAGGGGGTGGAAAATGTCGGCAAACTGACTCCATTGGATCCGATGGAGATGGGTTGCCGTGGCAAGAATCCATCGGACTGCCGCGAGTCAGTAATAATATTATATGAGAATTACTCTGCGGCGATCGTTTTATCTTGATCACAGTTTCCATATAATCGCTGCCATACGATCAATACAATCATATATGTACTTTATTGCTCAGGTGATTCAACCGAGTAGATTTTTGGCGAGTAATTAGGTTGATGATGGCTTGGTGGTTCAGTGACATTGCCAGCGCACACCAAGCTGGACATTCGGCGAATAAGTTCTTGCTGGGGTAGCGATAATTTTTTGGGTTTGTTAAACATCCTTCAATGTTGTTTTCACTTACTTATTTTCATAAATAAATAACATATCAGTTATTCCCAATTAGTCACAATTTCAATTAGAAAAACAAAGTTTTCATCCAGGGAAAGGCTCTCCTTCACGCAGATTATCTTTGTCTTCTTCACTGAAATCAGTGGATTTGACTGAAAAGCTAATAGTTTATTGTTGTCGGAGATTGGATGGCAAGAATTTCTGTCGCAATTGGAAATTCAATGACCTGGATTTGTGAAAATCTTGTTCAGCTTCATGCTTTAAAGTACAAGGTATAGTGTCAAGTGCAATTTTTCGTGATGTTGACTTTCGCCTCGTGTAGAACGACTAATGTTACATGTGTAGCTTTCGCTTGTTTTGCCTCATGGCTGAGAGGTATTTTCTGTCATGCGCGATCTGACTTCTGAGAGTCCGATTGACTCTTGCCAGGAAGAGCTGTCTCCATCTGATCCGATCGAGTCTGTTTGCCAACTTTTTAAATCCCCTCGCTCCTGTTAACCCTTACTTCCGGTACCACTGATCAAGCGCCATGCACCCATTTCCGGTTCCGGTCGTGATCTGACTCAATCCACCTGCAAGTGAAGACAACCCGACTCAGGTCGAGTGTATTGGACATGTATGAAAAATACCTTTGAATTAGTAGGCACTGTCCTTAAGCAGAATTGAAATATAGTAATCATGTTTCTTTGATTGACACCTAACCAAAAGGTGATGGCAAAATTTTAGCATCAGTATATTATCTAATTAAGGAGATTTGAAGAAGTGAAGCAAGAAATAGTAAATTTGTGACTGTTGAAGAAAAAAACACTACATGTAATCCACCTGTCCAGTATTTTACTGCAGGCTTGCACTACAGAGAACTGTGCTTTATAATTTAGCTTGTGTTACTTTTGTTTGAATTTTTAATTTTGGAAGTGATTCTAGGACATCCAGTCACTATTCTTGAAGTGTCATCCTTTGAAGAATGAGGCATATAACAAAAGACACTATTCATATGCAAATTATAGTGAACAGTTATTCTAGAATCTAGACAATTTTTGGATGTGGAGCTGATGAGCTGAGGCTGACTATTTGTAGAGACTAGCCTTTTCTTCTTTTGTGAATTAAATAATTATTATTGTTGCTTTATTTTCCTTTTTTAAAGATTGCTCAGTATTGATACAAGATGATGCCTCCATCAGTCGCAAACACAGCATTATTACGTTGAATCATGATGAATCCAGTTTGGTATGAACAGTATCCTTGAAATCCTATACTTGCCACAAGGCTACTTTTTTGAGTAACAAACATGGAAAAGTGAGCGGTGAAGTCCTAACAGCAGGCAATGAGGAAACCCTCACACAAAGAGTTAGAATAGGGAAAATAACATTACAGATGGGCCTTTTACAGAGTCTATTGAACTCCATGAAAACTAACAATAAATTAATTATAACAGGGCATGAGACTAACTTTTCATGTTACTAGCCTAGTGGCTGTGGAAAGTGAACATTTTACTATCCAAAATAAGTTTTTACTAGTCATGTGTGTGTTGGCTATGTGTAATAGTAGCAAAATTACA
This sequence comes from Montipora foliosa, assembly GCF_036669935.1. Classification (NCBI taxonomy): domain Eukaryota; kingdom Metazoa; phylum Cnidaria; class Anthozoa; order Scleractinia; family Acroporidae; genus Montipora; species Montipora foliosa. The sequence continues at coordinate 42,508,928 of NC_090869.1, forward strand.
TGTACATGTACATGTGCTAGCAGGAATTAAATTACATTTTCACTCCCAGGGGTTCCCCATTGATGAGTAAAATCATCTGGAGTTAGACGAAAAATATGGTTTAGGCCGGTTTGGGTGTCAAAGGGTTAAATAATACAAGTAAAATCTGATATAGGAATGCAAGATATTTGCAGTCTATTGGTGGTCATTTTACAGCTTTTAGTGGGTCTTTTCTTTCATGTCAAGAGGGTTGCTACTTAAAAGCTCTTTTTTCCTTTCATGCCACCCATAAAAGACCAGGATCTAGCCATCATCGAGGAACCTGGAGAAAAAATGTGATTTTGCATCTTAAACTGCTTGTCAGGCTTGCTTTGAAATTAATTTGGAGATAAAGTTTTCACTCATTATTTACAATTTCATTGCAGGGTGATCCAAGTAAAATATCACAAGTATTAATACATGATTTCTCCAAATATGGTACCTTTGTAAATGGAACTAGAATCTCTGGAAGTAGTTCCTTAAAGAGTGGGGATGAAATTTTGTTTGGCAAAAACAACAGTTACTACAAGTAAGTCATTTATGTCCTCAAGTCCATTTGATTTTTTTAGGACTTTTGCAAATCACATGTTGACGGTCATACATGTAGTTTGCTAGTGTTGTGTGAGAAGTTTTAATGCACACCCAATGTAAGCCTGAGAGTAAGGTCAAGACAATGTTAACTAATCAAAAATTGTCCCTCTTCACAGTTCAGGCAGAACTTTTCACCTGGACACATCTTTACTTGGTTGCTGCCCTCTTAGGAAGGTCTTTTTTGCCTGTTAAGTAACATTTTGTTTTCTCTCGTTCCCCCTCTTACATCCTCTGACTGGTTGAAGTTCAGTGTGACAGTTTGGCTGCTGGTGAAATGGCTTCTTTTGACTCATTCTCTGCAGCTTTTTCTCTCTTTTGGGGTTTGATCTCTTAAACCCACCCGTGGTTAAAGAGGAAAATCCAATGAAGGAAAGGAAGTTTAAGGTCCTGAAGAAAGTTTCCTCAAAGAGAGGTATCCTCAGAATTGGTTGATTATTATTATTAAATTTTTCTTCTCTCTTTTCATTTTGGAAATTTGTTTTTAATTGTGCAAGCAGATTGAGGTGTTGTCCTTTAGTTGTTGTCGCATCATGTCTTGAAGAGAAAAAGAAGAAGACATTGAAAACTCTTATCCACAAACTTGGTCAGTTTTGTCTTGTACATTGTAATTCAGGTATCAAATATTGATTAGATTACAATTATCAATTACAAATTATTGGTGGCTATCTTGTTTAAATTGTTTTCATTGATTGTACATCATTTTTTTGGGTTATTGGATGGACAATGATCTGAGATAGTGGGTACTTGTCTTCCTTCATGGATTACTGTAGTACCTACATATATATAATGATAACTCAGCTGGACATACAGGCTTTTTAAAAAGGACCTGTGGCTTGTGAAACCCGCCAGCTCTTTCTCTTTAATTTACTGCCTACTTTGGTTGACCACTTATTCCAAATATTATGTATGACATGAAATATGGACCGAACCTTGGATCAGCCAAGCTTCGGCTTATTAGCCAGAATTCTGGCTGTCATACACAATTGTGGTCTCATCGACAGAGAAGCCCTTCAAGCTAATCCTGCCAAGCCAACCACATGCTGGAAAGGTCAGACCACAGTACACACACAAATAGTGTGTGGGTTCTTTTACGCTCCACAGAGTTAATGAACATAGGCTGTGAGATGGGACCTGGCTTATCGTCCTTGTTTACATTCCAAGAAAGTCAAATTTCAAATATTTCCAGGAGTATGATCCAAGACCCCTCTAAAAGCATGCACTTCAGCTCCTTGAATTTGACCACCTATACTAATCACATTCTTAGAGTGGTTTTCAATTGAGTGTTGAAAGTAATTTTAGTGAATTGCTCTGGTTTTGCATTACTTCACTCAGTGATTGGTTCAAAGTTCTTGCACCACTTTTTCAAACAATCAGATGTGAAACCAAAACCAATCATGGCTCACGCATGCCCATTTTCCCGCGCTTTATGTCAGCTGCACGTAATTACATGTACTTCGACTTTTGATTGGTTTACTGGATTGTCTCCCTCCTTTTTGATTGGCCAAAGTAATTACTTTGGTTTTGGTTTTGGTTTTTTCGACACTCGATTGAAAGTTGATCTAAATTGAAAACCCTCAAAAAAATGTTTGTGTGAATCTTTGACTCTAGGAGGTCATATCACTGGTGACTGGCAACCAAATATTACAAGTCATCTTGTTATGGATGGACTGACGTTTACTATAAAGGTGCTGTGTCAGAAATTAACTCTGCTTGTGATATTTGCCAAGTGCTGCATACACTGAACTGCATACATTGCCGCAAGGCTGCCAAAAGTGTGACTAAATTCATGTTTTTTACACTGTACACTCGACATCCAATTTGACAGCTATAAAAGCAATCTTTGCCTTCTGATGGGATAGTCTACATACGTGACATAAATTTAATTTTGAATTTAGTTACTCTTAGAATCCTGTGTGTAGAATTTATCTCAGGCTTGTAACTCCGCTCTTTAATTTTTTTTCTATAGGTCATTCACGCCTTAGCAGAATGCTGTCCAATTGTCACCCCATTATACTTTGAAGATGTGGCAAATTCTGCAAACCCAAGTTCAGTTCTAGATAGAGTTCACAGGTATTTCAGGGTTACTCTAAATGTTTCTGCAAGTAAAGGCATACTGTAGGTTTAAAAGTGCTTTAAATCAAGCTGCACCTTCTAAATTGTTGTAACAGTATATACAGTAACATGATTAAAAGGACAATACATAGACAACTGGAACATGTACATGTATGAATAGACATTTCTTAAAATCTTTGAAATTTTGTTTTTGATGAGAACAGAAAACATTCTGTCACAATAACAATAATAATGATAATAACTTATATAGGGCATTTTCTTCGCAAGCATTCAAATGTGTTTTACATGGACCCCAGGACAAAAACTAAAAGAAACTAAAAACCATGTGAATGGTACTAAAATAAGCCTAGCTGAAGAAAATGTTTCAAGCTCTTTTTCTAGAATGCATAAAATAATCAAAACTGTGATGCTAAGTGGAAGTACATGTAAAATTGTATTAAAATATTCATGTTAAAAATAAGTCTTTCTGAACAGAAACGTTTTTAGGTTGGATTTAAAAATGGCAACAGAAACAGCAAACAGCAATAACTTAAAAAAGGATGCGTTGCTTAACAGGCAGCCAATGTAGATCCTGCAGAAGAGGAGTGATATGACAGTGCTTCGGTTCCATAAAATTTTTTTCTTGCAGCTGTGATAGTAGAGCTTCATGGTCGATGGTATCAAAGGCGGCGCTCAGGTCTAGCAGCACTAAAATAAATTAATGTCACCTTTCCATTCTCCATGCCAACAAGAATATCACTTTGACTTTAGGAAGGGCAGTTTCAGTACTATGGAACGGCCTGTAGGCTGATTGAAGAGGTGGATACAAATTGTTCTTTGTTAGATGCTTATGAATCTTGAGAAATGCAGTCCTGATTGCATACAAAAGCTGGATGGTTGAGAACAGGCATCTGAGACCGGATGTTCTCCATGTCACGATGGAAATATTCTCCAAAATGGTCCAAAATCATTGGACAACTTGGAGCTATCCACATAAGGTGGAAGAGGGTTACCGTAACAGTATCAATATTAAATTAAGTAGCTGTTTACTGACATTAAACAGTCTTCTTTTATCCAAACTATTGCGCTGAATGAAGTCCTTGTAGTGGTGTTCACCTGAACTCGCTAAATGACCAAAGATCAGCATCGGATTTAGTGGACCTCCATTTCCTTTTGGCTTTTTATTTTTCCTTTTTCACTAGCCTGATATTGTTTTTGAACCAAGCAATATTTGGGCAAATGGAAATATCCTTTATAATTGGAGTGTGTTTATCCACAGGATCACACATAGGGTTGTTATAGCAGCGAACAAAGTCATTCAGATCTTCAAAAGTTCAGAGCACAAACTTGACTAGAAAATGTCTTCACAAAAAGTGTCAATATTCACTTGCTTCAATTTCCTGTAGGACATAGTTTTAGCAGTGTGGGAAGGCCTTTTCATCTTTATCTCAGACAGTACAGAAGCATGATCTGATATAAATTGATTGACTATGGTAATCCAGAGAGGATATTATCAGATTGGTGCGTAATCACTAGATCTAAAATATGAACCAAATCATGCGTCGGTGTTTTAACATGACTTTGTTGCGAAAGCCCCATAGCCTCTGAAAGGTCAAGGAACTTGATAGCATCACAATCATTTGGATTGTTGGTTTTAATATTAAAATCACCAGTGATTGCAACTGGCCATGGTGACAGGGCGATAGATTCCAGAAAGCTCGTGAAATCTGTAAGGAATGTACTCACAGTGATTGGATGGGTTTAAGAATACGGAGGCCTGTAGATGATGACTATCGTAGTTTGAGACCTGAACTGCCAAATTGGAGATCCCATTCAGAAAAAAATGATGCCATATCGTTGGTGTCCAATAACTTGGCTCCAATGGCATCCTTAACAAGTAGTCCCCTACAATCCTTGCGAGGGCAATGGAAGAACACGAAACTAGGCAGTGTAATTTACCTACAAGCTGCTGAATCGTCAGTTGTTAACCAGGTTTCTGTGCATGCGAAAACGTCAGTGCCAGAAGCACAGACATAATCACTTGTCACCTCTGGCTTGCTTTTTACAAGGCAGATCTCAAATTCAATGTGGAGAGTGTTAATATTGAGTTTCTCTGCCATCCTTCTCTTTTTTTGAAGCGGGAAGTAGTCTTGATCAAATTTGATGGATTTTATTCATTCTGGCGTTGCACATGATGGCATATTGGCTTGAAGGTGTTACATGAACTTTGAATATTGAATATTTCATGTGAGCAT
>NC_090869.1:42518843-42521343 GCF_036669935.1 Montipora foliosa
CTCTTATGACAGTTCAGGATTGGCATCTTTGTAATAGCTGGTTTATTTTTTAGATGTCCCTGAAGACTGAATTTGAAGATGATGCTGATCACTTACCACGGAATCTTGTTGTGGTTGATCATGTATGTCTTGTAGTTCAACCATCTGTTGCCTTGTCAACTGCCAAGTACTCACAAGAAACTATCACAGCTATCAAAAACACCAAAAAGTTCAAGAAGGTTTGTGGAAATACTGCTATTGGCTTTAAAGTTATTAGTAAAAGTGTCTTCATAGCTTCTTGTAAAGTGGTGTTTAATAAACGACGGGGAGTGTTTTATCGGATTTTAGACCTGCGAGTTGATTGAACGGCTTCAAAAACATTCCACGAAAAGCTTGCCCCTCTGGAGTCTGAACAAAGGTTCAAATTGTAAGATGTGAACAGAATACAAGAAAAACAAGATATACCTTGTTAGTATGCTTTATATGAAGAAATCGAATGAGGAGTGTTTCTTGTGAATTATTAATGAGTTTTTGAACTAAAAGTACTGGATCACGGATATAATATTGCCACTTTGAAGGTTTTTGTGACCTACGATGAAGCAATCGGTTTTACAGTTTGTTTTCCCAACGTACATCCTGTGAAAATACGCGGTATAGTATTTTCTATCAAATATGAAGATATTTAACAAATAGTGCCAAAGGCTGAAAGATTGTCCGAAAAGTGAACAGTTGGCCGAGAAGCGATTCTTTAAGGGTGACTGTGAAATTTTGAGGACAATCTTTCAGCCGATAGCATTATCCTCCGATATACCAACGCAGGATATATGTTGAGTACGCGCGACAAATATTGAGCGCGCTATGACCATATTTGGACATTGTCACAATGTGTTGAATAATAATAGGAAATCACATTTGTTTTACGTTTCAGCAATTTTACCCAGGTTCTCGTACCAGTCTTCCCCGCATCATTGGTGGTAGTGACTTGGCTATATACCAATCTAGTGAGCGCTTGAATAAGGATGACTGGTTTATGGAGGCAAGACAGGTACACTTCACTTAGTAATAAGTTCCTGTATCTTTCATTTATGATCTTTTATGATAGAGAGGTTAACAAGATGAAAAAAAGGCAAATACATATATATATATTTAAAAAGAATTGTGTAATTGGTGGCTTAAGCTCTAACAGGATTACCGGAGCCGTTAGACCTGTACATGTTCAGTTCATTGTATTGTGTTCATGGATTCTGCTAGACAATTAAAAATACAATCACAACGCAAGCTAATGCATTCTACCGACTCCTAAGCGCGGGTAAATGCATCATTCAAAGTGCAGTAAGCTTTGTTCTTTTTCTTTGATTGGGTGAAGATGTGGTGCCAACTTTCAACTCCGTCAATGGTAAACAATGCAACTGCAAAATTGCCATCGAGAACTAAGAGAACTTGCGTATAATTTTACCTTTTTATTGTCTTATAATCAAGGCCGATGCAGAACGTCAAAGGGAAGAGAGAATGGCTGAGGAACTCTTCAGGTATTGGCACTTTATCTTGTTAGGTTTGTTTTGTTTTGTTTTGTTGGTCAGGTATAGGATAACACGAGCGAGGGGGAGACGTTACAAACGTTCTCGCTTTCTTTAAAGGGGCAGTTTCAAGGTTTTGCGCATGTCCAAGCTTTGGCGCTATCAGTAGCAATTTGTTTTGGTTCTTACTGAACCAGATGATGTTCATTAATCATAGAAAGTACTAAAGCAAATACACTGAATTACTGAGACCCAACTTGCGGGTTTACACAGAAAATATCAAATTTAGGCTTGACCATCGAATTTATTGCACGGGTCGAACGTTTTATTCGACGCACGAGTTATCTATTCGCTTGCAGTAGGTTCATAACACAAAGGAAATGATTGCAAAAGTAATTCCAATGAATAATTCCACTTCTATGGCATTGTTTCCGATTCCTGCATCAGTGCTTGCGATTGTTTCAATAACAACGGAATTAAAGTTGCTGACGTGAGACTTTGCCCATACGCAGAGACGTGAAACCTTCCCTTTAATTTACTCAAAAAGCCATCTCTTCACAGGTACGTTGCTATTTATGTCATAGCCATTGACCAGATGTTATGCTTGATTTTAGGTGGGAAGAAAGACCTGTGAAAAGTAGAAGAACAAATAGATGAGCCCGTCATACTACACTTGTTATGTAATACAAACATTGTATAAAAAAATATATAGTAGACGTTGATTTTTTATTACTCCTTTGGTGTTTTAACAGTGGAAGTTGCACTAGGCTATAAGTGATTGTCTAAAGCAGGACGAATATTAAAAGGTCAAGATTAGTCCAAAGTGCGTCTGTTTGCCTGAGTGAATCTTTCTTTCACAGTTTCAGTAATAAGAAAAACTAGTAAGCCTTGTTCTTGTTAAAATGTAATTTACACGTCATCTGAGTAAGAAAAACAGAATATCGAGTTCATCCCCTCCCTTCCTTCTACCTCTACTCCAAAAAAAAGAGTGGTGTACTCCTCAG